>NW_004524588.1:1217322-1224362 GCF_000260255.1 Octodon degus
TTGTTTGGATCTGGCTGCTGTGCTCCACTTCTTTCTGCTGCAGGTGTTAGAGTTGAACCCTTTGTGTCTCTCTGGCAAGATGTTCTGCTCCTGAATCATCTGGGTGGGTCTTGCCTCTAGCCTCTTTGCAGGGAGTTCTGCTGAAGGGCTCTGTGCTGGGCCTGCATGCAGCCTGGGTCAAATGAGGATCACTGGATCTCAAGTCATCTCACTCATTCACCAGGAAAATAAATGAAAACAAGAGATAAGAAAAAATGTTAGAGGACTGTCCGGCTACACTGCTGCATATGGTTATATTTCTAAATTTCTGTGTAAAAATATGTAATCATTTATTCATATTGTTTTAATATTTTTTTATTTTTTTAACTTTTGTCTTCAACTTCAGTAAGGACATAAAGTTTAACATATAAATACTTGATGGAAAATACCTGTTCAATGTTAGGCCTAAGATGTTTGATATTCAGACAGATAGTGAGGTTAAACCCAACTGCATATGTTGTAGGGTAGTAATAATAAGCTTCTCCTTATGGAGGGTTAATGACCTAAATTTGCAGACCAAAAATTAGAGAAAAAGTAGGGCTGCAAGGACAGCCAAAATTTTGGCGCTAGCCTTTCCAGTTTAGTGAGGACTCAAGACATAGGAAAACATATACTGCAACATTATGTAACTATGTTGTGACCCAAATTTTCTGATCAAGGAGAATATGGGGCCACAGAGCAATGTGATTGATAATGTAGAGTGTGGCTAAGGAGAGTCACATGGAGAGAAAACATTCTCCCAGGCTTTCACAGAGAGCAAATTGTTCAAGCAATGGATGTGACTCATCCACATGGCTGACACTGACTAAGGATCTGCAAACTGCAGTACAGGGTTACAGGAAAAATTCTGAAGGTACTTGACTGAACTTATCAGATACAAAAGTTACATTTCTTGTTACATAGGTCTTGCTTTATCTTGTTCTTAACCATCCAGCAGGAAAGCATAAAAACGATATATAAAAAGTAAAGCCATATTAATGTGCTGAGCTGTGAAAGACTCAAATCAACAACTTCTGACATTCCCAGTCCTATGGATAACCCACTACTATTATGGACTACTGAATTACATTGGATTATTTTTCTGAATTCACAGGCCTACAATATTTAAATGGCAAAGGCATACCCATCTCTAATAAAACTAAACAAAAATGGGAATAGAAAGGAAGGACCATTTTGTATCTATATATTCAAAATAGTTAGGATAGATATACAGCTACTTTCTCTTAATTTAGTGAACAGAAAAATTTGTTCTAATAGTGTTTGTGGATATCTTGTCTGCATCTTGTACAATGCATAACAACTAAGACAACAATATGCAATGTATTAATTATTGAAACTGTCCTATTAATCAGTTTTGAAACTATCTCATTGCTATTTTTTCTCAATAAGATTATTTTAAGAAATAAAAATAAATACAAAATTCAACTCTATTATGCATTACTTATGCAAAGCCAAATTTTATTTTCTCATCGTATTCAATAATTTTTGTATGATACTGTGTTTCCAAATACCTCGCTATAACACTGGCCAAGCAATGGCCGTGACTCATCCACATGGCTGACACTGACAAAGGTTCTACAATCTGAGGTACAGGATCTCAGGACAAATCCTGAGGGCATTTCACTGACCTTCTCAGACCAAAAAGCTACAACTCTTGTTGCACAGGTCCTGCTTTACCTTGGTCTTAACCATCCAGTAGAAAAGTATGAAGATGAAATATAGGAAGTAAAGCCATGCTGTTATGTTGAGCTGTGGGGGACTCAGGTCAATAATTTCTGACATTGCCTGTTAAACAGAAGACCCAATGCTATTATGGGCTACTGGACTCTTAGAATATTTTGCTGAGTTTACACACCTATAATATTCAATAACGGAACTTAGAAAAAATGGGGTATACCGATGAATGTCCATTTTGTATTTGTGTATTCAAAGTGGTTAGGATAACTATATAGTTGCATTCTCTTAATGAATAGAATGATTTATTCTAATGGTGTTTGTAAATAGGATCTCAAGTCCGCATCTTGTACAGCAATTAACTACTAAGAAGAATATATGCAGTGTATTTTTTGTGGAAACTGTACTTCTGATTTGATTTGAAACTCTCTCATTGCTGTTTATCAATAAAATTTTGAAAAAAAAACAAATACCTTGCTATATCTATGATTATGCCTAATATAACTCAACTATCTTGCACACAAACAGAAACACAGTAATTCCTTTCCCTAGAATAGAAGGTTGTGTTTTTCTACGGGTGTTGTTTACTTCTCTTCTGACATTCCATAGTCTAAATATTATAATGTAGATTTAACAAGATCTAAGTACCCATGTTATGTCAATCAATATTATAATATAAAGACAAGAAACAAAGATCTACCTAATATATAGTTATATATGCACAAACATGTTAACAAAACAAAATAAATATGGTTATAATTACAATTCTGGATTCTGTAACTGCTCTTGTTGTCATAGCTAGTATTGAGGTCATCTTCTGTTACCAAGTCTCTCTTTTCTTAACCTTCAGCAAGCACCTCAGTGGGTCTTAGCTGTTCACTGAGTGGGGTAACCTATATCTTCCTTCTTTTATATTTCATATAAAGTATTGAATTACTTAGTGTGTGTGTGTGTGTGTGTGTTTGTGTGTGTATGAAGATGGAATGAAGAAAGGAGGACTATGATCATTGTTGTAATAATGATTTAAGTTTTTACTGGAGTTAAGAAATTCATATCCAGTACTTCAGAAAAGGGAGATCTTTTCTGAAATTGAAGCTTGATTTTAATTCTTTTAGATTTTTCTTAAACTACATCTGAACCTCTGAACTCTTTTTTTCCCTTTTCTAATTGTTAAGTTTTTTAAACTTAACACATAAAACATAATAGTCAGAAATGTCTGAAAAATACAATAAATAGTGTAAACCACAAGGTTTACACTATTACACTACTATAGTAATAGTGTAAACTATGATTTCAAGGAATTTCTCCAATTTCCTATCCTTACAAGCAGAGGTCTCTAGCATAGTTACAGTAAGGGCTCTCCAAAATATAGGAAAATGACAAAAGAAACATAAAATTGTACCAACCTGAGTTTTATTTTGGGGTACTTTATTTTTTAACTTTTTTTCATTACTCTACTTTTACAGTACTTAAATAATTACATTCATCTTGGAACATTGGTACATACACATGTCACATCTTGTTCATTTTATTCCCTCTTCAACAGTCTGCCGAACCATTTGTACCCTCTTCTTCCTATCTCCAAAATTCCACCTCCCTCACTCTCATGACCTCTTTTTTTTATCTTGCTCTGTAATTTATATTAGAGTTTCTTTGTGCAAGAGAAACCATGCAAGATTTAACCTTCTGTTTCTTATTTCTTTTAACTGGTATTATGGTCTCAAAATCCTGCATGCATATATTTTATACTAATAACCTCTTATTTTCTGTTAAATATAAAAAATAATTCATGAAGAAATAAAATCTGCCTTGAAATTACACCTTTAATATGTAATTTAATTTTTGTGACTTCCAAAACAGTTAAAAGTTTAAAACTGAAATCTAAACACATGTCAGTAACATTTCAATGATGATGTTCACTCTCTTCTTTAGGTTAAAGAAACCAAAGTTAGAGCAATTGGTTGTTTTGAACAAATAAAATACACTGAGGCTAGTAACAGCCAGATGATACAATGCTTTGTTACTGTCTAAATAATATAAACAAAAACTTTTTGGGGGGAAATTTTTTATTAAACTTCAAAGTGCCATATATACAAACATCTTAATGCTTTTATACCTATAAAAAAGAAGCAGAATAAAATGTCACAGCTAGCAATTCATTTAAGTGGATAGGTGATAATTAAACAGGCTGAGAACATATTTCTCTCTTTTGAAAAATTTTTGCTAACTACTATTTACAGTTGGATTAAATACAATTAGAAACGAATTTGTGAGCATTGCCCATGGCAAAGCAATCCTGGAGACAAACAAAAAAGTTAAAATTTGATAAGTTAGTGAGATTTTTTTAATCTGTTTACCCAATTCATGCAGATCACCCAAGCAATGAAAACATTAGGAAATTTTTCAACAACAAAATCTTCAGATCTTTAGTGTAGTGAGTTGTCATGTATCAGCAAATAGAAAATAATAAAGGAGAAAAGGACAGACCAAATAACACTGGGAATGATTCCTATCTAAATTACTTGTGATTTGACCTATGAGGGCACAACTCAATGCTTAATTCTTTTAAAATCTATGACTAACATCAGGCAACAAATTAACAGAATTGTGGATGAATATGACGCTATCTTTATGGAAAATAGTATTATCCCAAATAGCAATTCAATATAAGTCATATTCATATATTCTATCATAAGCAAGTATCATTTATAACTTTGTTTTAGAGTGACAGCAGAATTCTAGCATTCTAGCATCCCAGCTAGCATGCAAATATTTCATTTTTGGTTACTTATATTTCTTTTAATAATAGCATGTTAAAATGAACCTCAAGATGCACATTCTATTTTTCCAAGGTTTGTAACTTTTTATGAGCAAACATGGGAGTCAGCCAACCAGAACAGAAAAACAGATTTTCTTACTGATGCAATCTGATCTAGAACTTAGTTTTACAACTGTTCTGTGCTTGGGGATGAACAACAGTAAACTTCAGGGGAAAGAACCATCCTTTTTGAATGATATTCCTCTTTGAAAGGAATATGTATAGTACCATGGGAAGTGTTTCTCCTCTTTCATGTCTAGCATAAGCAGGGTCATGATTATCAATAACTCATTTAAACATGTGTTATTTATACTTAAAAGATATTTTTCAGGGCTGGGGATACAACTAATGGGGAGAGTGATCACTTAGAATGAACCAGGACCTGGGTTTAATCCCAGTAATTAAAAAAAGTTACATATGAGAACTTCCACTTGATATGAAATGTAGGATATAAAAGAACAAAAGGTAATTTCCTGCAACCATTAAAAAGAAAAAATAAGGCTAAAGTTTTACTTTAAATTTATCAGCTTTACAAATAAAAATAGTCCAGAAAAACTGAAATCCAATAGAATGCAGTTTTCCTAAATCAAGTGTCATCTATGTTTTCAGTTCAATCCGTATCAAATCCAAGTAAGTCACACGTCTTTCTAAATTCATATATAGAAAGGCAGCACCAAATAAAATTTTCAGAAAAATATACAATTGGAAAATTCTAGTTTATGATTTTAAACTTTAATTACAAAGCTTTGCTAATTAAAATGACATAGAACTCAAATTAACATATATAGATAGATATAATAGATTTAGATATATATATATATGATATAGATAGATATATAGATATATTTTTTCTAAAGTGACACGCAGAGAATCTAGTGTTATGTTTTAATCCTCATGAAAGGATTAAAACATTGTTGCAAATGAAATTTATTCAGCCGGCAGATGACAATCCCACACGGAGTCAGAAAATGTCGACCCTGGTGCTTTGTTCTCTGGAGTTTTTATCCTTTACAGGTTTCTATGGTAACCACATTATCTCCTCTTGGAAGCGAACAGTAATTCAAAAGTCTAAGTCTTTGCCATCACAAGACTGACATTTCCCAGTTCCTGTCAGGGAGGATGGGGTTCAATTCTAGTTTGCCCCACAGGCTGTCGTATCTGTTTGTTCCTCCAGATAGCATCTTGTTCCTCTTTATGTGGGTCTATGGCTAAGAAGGCAAAGAGTTAGGAGTGAGTTTATCTATGTTTAAGTGACTTCCCAAATGACATTTTAAGGAAACAAAACAGGGTCTCTTCTGGCATGTCACTAGGAATAAAAGCATTCAAGGTGCATTGATTTTGAATAAGGTATCCAAGTGAATCAATGAGAAATGATTCATTTTCTTAATAAATGATGCTTAGAAACCTGATAATTTACACATATTACAGTTCATCTAGATGCTCATTTAGTACACACAAAGAGCTAATTCAAAATTGGTATTAACATAGATGTAAAATTGAGAACTATAAAAATTTTCGAAGAAAACAAGTAAGAACTTCGATTAGGCTGATTTCTTTTGCATAATGCTTGGTTCATGCTCATAAAATTTAAAGATGCATAATTTGGATTGCACACATATTTAATAATCTCCCTGATTTTCAGACTATGCAGCTATATTAATTAAATATATTCTGCTTTCTTATACAACTAGACTACTGGATGAAATAGCAAACATACTGACAGACCCACTTATTTCTGGTTATTTCATTTTCAAAGAAGACATCAAAACTATCTTACTGTGAATAAAATTTCTGTTAAAAATATTACTTCTAAGCAGAATGTTAAAAATAAACTGTACAGGACCAGCCAGATAGCTCATCAGACTAGACTGCCTGCTCAGGCAAAGTGCAGGGACCTACTTGCCAGTGTAGGCCCCACCCTCAGGGCGCACCAACACAGCACTTAAGACTGGGAGGGTGGCACATGCCTGAATCCAAGTGCTTGGGAAGCTGAAAATAGGAGTATCACGATATGAATCTGATCTGCATAGTGAGACCCTGTACTACATACATAAAAAATTACTACACAAAACATGAAATATTAATCTGAACTGATAAACCAAATAAAAATATAAAATAGTAATATTTCTAGAAAAAATTAGTAATGTTATTGTGACATTTAAAATTGAAAAGATTTCTCAGCTTCGACATATGTAAAAAATAAGAGTAATAAAAGAAACTATGGGAGTAGGATTTTCTGCCGAGTTCCGGGAGCCCCCAGACCCAGTCCTAGCCCAGGTCTGGTGAGTGTGCGGAGAGTTTCCTGCTACCATGCACAGGCAGGACCAGTCCCAGCCGAGGCAGAGCGTGGGCTGGACACTCTCCCAGCCCCTCGGGCTGCCCCCCATCACTCCGCAGTGCCTCCCCCACCCCGACCGCCGAGTTCGATTTTCTGCCCAGTTCCGGGAGCCCCCAGACCCAGTGCTAGCCCAGGTCCGGTGAGTGTGCGGAGAGTTTCCTGCTACCCTGC
>NW_004524588.1:1232543-1244609 GCF_000260255.1 Octodon degus
TCAGGATTTATCCTGAGATCCTGTACCTCAGATTGTAGAACCTTTGTCAGTGCAGCCATGTGGATGAGTCACGGCCATTGCTTGGCCAATGTGCTCTCTAAGAACTGAGCTAGGGCTGGGCCCTCGCCATTATTCCTACTCTCTGCTCTTTCTGTTTTGCTGTTTGCTGCCGTCATGAACTGCTGCCCTCTGCCAAGTGACAGTCTGCCTTGGAACCAAATGAGTATGGACTGAAACCTCCAGTAACTGAGCTAAATAAACATCTCCACATAAATAAATAAACATTTCCTTCCCTAATTTTGAGTGTCAGATATTTGTACCAGCAATGAGGTAAGAGTAACTAAGATAATGATCTTATTGAGGTATGATCTTTTTGTAAGTTTTTACCCACTTATATAGTTTTATACATTCTATAATCTGCTTGAAGTCAAAATTAAATTTATCATAAATGTTTGCTAAGCTAAAATATTACTGGTTACATAACTTATAATAACAACCGTAGTATCTGTGAAAACAAATAAAATACTTTTTAGAAATAAAACCTGACTCAAACTCATATCTTTGATATGTAATTAGAGTTGAATGCTCTTGACATAAGTCAAGAGTTCAAACATTTAACTCTAAACACAAATTGACATATGATGTAAAGATCATGGAAAATAGCAATGATTTTTGAGATAAGTTAATAGTATATCATTAGGCATAACTATGAATCATAATTTTTTTCAAATGGAGGATAACAGACTATGTGTAAGAAATATAACTTATTTCATAATTTTTATAATCTTCCAACCATATTTTGTATAATTAGTTCCTTTCCATAGACATATTTAATGGTACATTATTGACAATTTTAATGTTTTCCACACACGTATTCTAATCCAAAAGCACATAACCTTTCATCTAATAAATTTAGATAACAGATTTATTAGAAAAATCTGTAGAACATAGAATACAGAATGTCACATTCTTCTTCTAGAAGTCACACAGCATCACTCTATTGATGGTTTCTTCTGGATGGTTTCTTTTCCTTCAGCAGCATCTTGCTTGCCACACATGCAACACAAATGCCTGTTTCAGTTTTCTGTTTCCCCAAATCAGGACACATGAATGAATTGAAGGATATAAGTTTGCAAAAGTCTGGGAAATCAAAAAAACTGATTCATTCTGAGAGACATTCAAACTCCAATTTGACAGGATTGCAGTCAGCGAGTACATGGCAATTAATAAGAGATAGGAGACCACAGTTTTCAAAGCTTTCACATGGACCTTGGTGCTGAGATCTTGAGATCCATTGCTGTATTGAAGCATCTGTCCAAGATGTTTATGAAGGGAATAGATTAACAACAGAAAACAGATGATGGATATAATGATAGGTATGAAGTAAGCTACACTGAGTGTGCTAGTGATAGCCACACTCAGCTCTGTCTTACGAGTCACATTTCCTTCGAGCTTTTCCAGCCCCATTATATGATATACGTAAGTGATCCCAAGTCTAAAAAGAAGAAATACCAATCCTGCCCATAGTGTCAATACAATCACAGCGTGAACTTTCTTCTTTAGGTGAAGAAAAAGAAGATTGGAAAAATTAGCTATTTTGAGCAAATAGTATATGCTGAGGCTAGTAGAAATCCAGATACTAAAATCATTGGTTATTGTCCAGAAAATATAAAAAATATTTTCACTATTTAGAGTTGGATTAAACAGAGTTAAAAACCAATTTAGAAATAACACCCAAAGAAAAGCAATCCTGAACATCGCCAGAGCAGTGAGAATTCGATCAACTGAGGAGATCCTCTGTCTCTTCACCCAGTCTATGCAATTAACCAGAGCTATAAAGACATTGGAAAAATTTCCAACAACAAACTCTGCTGTTACAAAGATGGTCAAAATGGTCTGCAGAACACTTATCATGATCAAAGAAATAAAAAGAAAGACATACCTAGCATCACTGTGATTCCTTTAAAATCTACTTTGAGTTTCATGTAAGTCTGACTTTTGGATAGGCAGTTACATTCTGTCTTTTTCAATTTCTGTGACTGACATCAAACAGGAAGGAACAGGCATATGATGTGAAATGAATTCAGTGATACCTCTATGGAAAACAGTGCTTTGCCAAACTATTCAAATTAACTCTTATTCCTACTCCCTGTCATAGACTGGTATAGATCATAACTGAGGTTGAGTGCAATATGCCTTCTTATTTTCTGGCATGCAAATAAAGACATGTTTTCTTTCACCCTTAACTAACTTTTCCTAATTTCATCTCTCGACAATGTGTGCTCATCACTGTAATTGCCTCTCTTTGTAAGATTTAACAATTCATAAGATGAATTTTTAAATGGCTTGATGAAACTTTGTCATACTTAGGATCATCAACACTGTGCATTTATTGTTTTAATGTTAGCTTTATGCAGAAAGCTTCCAGTATTTTCTTATCAAAGGCAGCAATACCCCATACATCTTATAAATGATAATTCATGCCTAGGAATGACTTTATTCTGATAGGCTTTTACATATGCACAGGTACATACATATACCCTAGCAACCAAAGAAATTTTTCCTGTAATCTCTGAAGTGGAAAATGTCTTTTGTGAAGTTTAGGGAGGTACAAACAAAACTTTTCCATTTGAAATTTTTCAATCTCATCATTTTCCACATGTATTTCTCATTTTTAAACCTTTGTTAACTTTTCTCTGTTTAGTACTATTAATATAGTAAAATATTAATTATTTCACTAAAATAATCAGCAATTTTTAAATATTTGTGGCACCCTATAGAATATATATTTTCCATTGTAGAATAAATAATACTTTATATATAAACACCAAGATTTGTTTTTCACTCGTTAATTCATTTTTGAAGGCTTAATATTGTTCAAATTAGTAGATGCTATAATTATCCTCATGTTATGGATTTAGTTGTCTAGACGTTTTTATACTATGAAACTTTCTAGTAAAGAATCTGCAAGTCTGACTGCCAGGACAAAAAAAAAAAAACCCAGAGTTTTGTTTTGCACAGCTCTGACCCTGGACTCAGATTTTCAACTGCACTCTCCTTCAGAGTTCTCATCAGAAAAACATGCAGAGAAATATAATGGCTTCTTTGGGTGAATTTTGAGAAAGTTATGTACCTCATTGTGTGAAGTGTTCACAATTTTTCCTATGTAATACATGGGAAGAGGAGAGATTACCATTTATTGATTTGATTTTGTCTTCTTTATACTTAAAATAACTGTTAGTGGTTCAGGATGCTACTTGGTTATGTGCAGAAGTTTACACATCACAAGCCAAGTCCCCAAAAAGCAAATGAATGAATAAGAAACTTATTTAGAAAAATACCGAAAATATAACAGAAATAAAAAGATAACTGTCAGAAGCAAATAGAATAGAAGAAAACTAAGGCTAAAATTATCTTTTAAATAAATTAGTTGTATAAGGTCGAAAGATTAAATAAACAGAAATCCAGCACAACACAGTTTTTCTAGATGAAGAGTCAGTTTTAATATTAATTATAAAATAAATAAATATTAACTAAGAAATTCAAGAAGGTTTTTTGTTTATTTGCGGAAAGGGAAAAAGATCTCAGAAAACATGGAAATGAAAAATGTTCAAGAGGCAAAATATTAGAGTATAATAACTTGTGATTTCAAAAGTTATTTAAAAGCTATCTTAAGATTTATGGCACTACTATTTAAAATAAATATAGACAACTGGCGGTGGTAGTGCACAAATTGTAATCTCAACACTTTCAGACACAGAGACAGGATGATCCCAAATTCAAGCACAGCCAGAAAAGCTTAGCATCATAATGAGACACCATCTCAAAATAAAATAGGAAAACATTGGTAATATATCTCGTTCTAAAGCCCTGCGTTTGAGCTTTCATACCTGTAAAAAAAAAAAAAAAAAAAAAAAAAAAAAAAAAAAAAAAAAAAAAAAAAAAAACCAGATACACTTATACACTTAGGCGGAACTTTCTTGGCACCATTTCTTAATTGTGAAAGACCCTAGATGCCCTGTGGGACTCTGGTAAGCTGGGATCTGTGGGCCCAGCACACAGAGGTACAGAGCTTTCCTTGAACCTGGTCCATCCATTTACGAACTTGAGAGGATTCTGGAAGGCTTTTGGCACACTGAAAAGCTGTGTACCTTGACACCCTGCACGCAGGTGTGGAGATTGTGCTGGACCAGGTCAAATCTTTTAAGAACTTCAGAGGATTCTGGTGGCTTATGGATCCTGGTGAATCTAGACAACAGCCACCACTAATACTGAAGCTTTGTTGAGTATCAGTCATTCACCCCCACTAGTAATGAGAGCCTTGGCAAGTCCTACCCTGATACCCACTGTTGTAGAAACCTTACTAAAACATACCTCACCACTCTCCCACCACTGCTAAGCCTGTGCAATTAATGGGCGCTTCAAAATTCCAAAGGAGAGCAGAAAAAGAGAATCTTAATTCTCCAGCCACTGAGAACAAGTTCAGGAGACAAAGAGAAAACACATGAAAATCACATACCTGAAAATTGTGAAATGATTGCAACTGAAGAAAAAAAAAAAAAAACATCAGGCTGTAGAAGAAATAATATCAGAAATAATCTCAGGTCAAAAAAGAATAACAACAATCATGGAAGAATAGCTCAACACAGCTAAAGAAGATATAGATTTAAAAAATAGAGGAGAATATAAAAAAGATGGAAAGACTGAATGAACACTACAGGAAATAATTCAAACAGATATCTAAGAAATTAAGAACTCCATTGAAAGCTGGCAAACTGCTTGAATGAAACTGACGATTTTCAGACCTCAAAGACAGTGTTGTAGCTAATGAATGTGAAAGGAAAGATCTCTGAAAGCTAAGAAGGAAAAAAGGAAATAATTCAGCAGCTACAGAACAGTGCAAAGATAAATAATATAAGAACAATGGGTGTAAAAGAAGAAGCAGGCAACACCACAAATGACATAAAAATACCATTTGGAGAAGTACTAGCAGAAAATTTTTCAAACGTGAAAAAGGAACTTGAAATACAGTAAGTGGGGCATATAGAACTCCACACAGCCAAAATCAAAATAAATCTACACCAGGATATATAAGAATCAAGATCTCAGAAACTAATCAAAAAGAACAGAATACTAAAAGCGCTAGAGAGAAGAAACAGATCACCTACAATGGAAATCCCATCCAAATCATAGCAGATTTCTCAACACAAACCATCAAATCAAGAAGAGCTTACAGTGAAGCATTTCAGGTACTGAAAGAAAACAACTTCCAATCTATCAAGTTCAAAGGTGAGATCAGATCCTTCCATGACAAAGAACAACAGAAGAAATTCATGGCCACCAAAACAATACTACAAAGAGTACAAAAGACAAAAGTGACCACAGCTTCAACAACAATAGAAGAAACCACCAAACAGAATAAGGAATTAAAAAGAGGTAAAAAGTACAGATCCTAGAGCAAGAAAATAACAGGATAGAAATAAGCCAGTATGTGCCAGCTATTATCATCAATGTAAACAGCCTAAATTCATCAGTTAAAAGAAACAAATGAGAAGAATGGACTAAGAAACTTAATCCAGGGGGAGATAGTTTAGTGGATTAAAGCACCTGCTTAGGCAAGTTTAGGCAAGCACAAGGACTGTGTTTTGTTGTTGTTGTTGTTGTTGTTGTTGTTGTTGTTGTTGTTTTGTGGAACCAGGGATTGAACTCAGGCCCTTGTGCTAGCTGAGGAAGCACTTATTCTACTGAGCCATCTCCCCAGCCCTAGGATGGTCATTCTATCCCTGGCACCAAATACTACCCCAGATGACCCCCCCAGGGCAAGCTGAACTGACCAGAATCTGGGCGTGGTGGTACACACCTGTAATCCCAGCACTGGGGTAGGGAGAAGAGGGGGCTGAAAACAGGAGAATCACCATGAGTCCAAGATGAATAATAAGAACCTGCAACAACCAAATACATTTAAAAAGAAAAAAGAAACATAATCTAACAATATGCTGCATAAAAGAGACACATTTAACTCAAAAGGAAATTCACTAACTAAATGTCAAAGGAAGGAAAATAATTCTCCATGCCACAGAAAATCAGAAAAGTAGGGGTAGCTATTCTGGTTGCAGACAATATCAACTTCAAGCCAAAAATCATTTAAAGAGATAAAGAAGATCATTACATACTTGTTAAGGGAAAAATGCAAGAGGAAGAGATAAATATACATGAACCCAATATAGGAACACTAACTGACAAGTCAAATTTAACAGACATGAAAAATCAAATGAACAGAAATATACTTGTAAAGGGGCTCTTTTACACAGCACTGTCACAAAGAGATAGATCAACTAGGAAAAAATCAGCAAAGAAATAATAAAGCTAAAACAAACTTGGAAAGAAATCAACTTGGTGGACACTTACAGAGTCTTTCAAGCAGAAACAACAGAATTCACATTCTTTTCAGCTGCACATGGGATATTTTCCAAAATAGACCATGTCCTAACACACAGAGCAATCTTGAATAAATGTGAAGGAATTGAAATTATCCGATGTGTACTATCAGACCATAGTACAATGAAACTGGAAGTGATTGACAAAATTACCATAAACACATGGAAATTAAGTAACAACCTCCTAAACAACCAGTGGGTTGCAGGTGAAATCAAAGAACAAGTTAAAAAATATTAATAATCAAATGAAAATATAGATACAGTTGTCAAAACCTGTTGGATATAATGGCGGCCATCTCAAGGGAAAATATATAGTAGTAAATTCACACATTAGGACAACAGAATAAGCCCACTCTAATCTAAAAAATGAAAGAAAAAAACCAAATTCATGAAATAAGAAATGAAAATGATAAAATCATTGCAGACCCTGTAAAAATTCAAAAGACCATCACTACTGACAATTTCTTTTTCCCATAGGGTGAAAAACACTGAGGAAATGGACTGTTTCCTAGATACATGTGAAATTACACGCTGAGTCAAAATACATACAGGCTCTGATTAACCCTACAGGAAACAAAATTGAAAATTTACTAAAACATTTTCCAACAAAGAAAATCCCATATCTTGATGGATTTACAGGATAATTCTTTAAGAAATTTAGAGAAGGTATAATTCCAACTTTTCTCAAACTCTTCAATGAAATTGAAAAGGAAACAATTCTCTCAAACTCATTCCTGGAGGCAAACATTACCCTGGTTCCAAAACTAGAGAAAGTTGCAACTAAAAAAAATGTTCAGGGCACTTTCTCTAATGAATATAGATTCAATAATCCTCAATATAATACTAATAAACACAATGCCACAAATTATCAAGATTGTACATAATTAACAAGGGAGATTGATCCCAGGAAAGCAGGGATGGTTCAACTATGCAAATCCAGAAATGTAGTACACCACATCAATACAGCTAAGAACAAAAACCACATGATCATCTTCATAGATGCAATAAAAGATTTTGACAAAGTCCAGCACTCATTCATCATAAAAACACTACAGAGAATCTGAATGAATAGTCTATATCTCAATCTGATAAATCCATCTATGAGTGGCCAACATCATACTAAAAAGCCTAAAACTGAAGGCCTTCACTTAATTTTTTTATTTATCTATTTATCTATCTATTTATTTGCTTATTTATTGTATTTTAGGGAAGGGTTTACAGGGTGCTCACGGTCTCACTACTAGATTGGACTCATAGTGATTTGCCTGTTTATAGCCTCCCAAGAGCTGGGATTACAGGTGCATGACACCACACCCAGTCTCAATTGGCATCTCAGTGCACCCCGGAGGTGAGGCTGGCACAGACAGCCCGGGGATTGAACCCCCAACCCCAGAGCCTGCTTTTAATCCACTGAGCTATTTGGCCAGCCCTGGCCTTCACTTAAAAATCAGGAATAAGACAAGAATGTCTACTGTCTCCACTCATATTCAATGTAGCTCTGGAAACATTAGCCAAAGCAATTACACATAGAGAGAAATAAAAGGAATAAGGATTGGAAAAGAAGAAATGAAACTATCACTATTTGCATATGACATACTACTCTACATAGAGGACCACAAAAACTCCACCAAGAGTCTTGCCCATTTAATCAACTAATTCAGCAACATAGCAGGATACAAAGTCTACATCCAAAAATCAGTAGTATTTTTGTACACAAATAGTGAAGGTAATTAGAAAGAAACTAGGGATGCCACACCTTTCACAGTAATATCCAAAAGAATGAAATTCTTAGGAATAAATCTCAGAAAGGATATAAAAGATTTATACAGTGAAAATGATGGTACTCTGAGAAAAGAGATTGAAGATAATTTCAGTAACTGGAAAGATATTCCATCCTCTTGAATAGAAAGAAGCAATTTTGGGGAAATTTCCATATTCCCAAAATTTGTATGCAAATTCAAGAAATCTTGATTGGAATACAATTAGTATACATCACAGAGCTACACAAAACTTTCCACAAATTCATTTGGACCCAGAATATCAAAAACAATCCTAGGAAACAAAGTAAAGGCAGAAAGGATCACAATCTCTGACCTGAAATTATACTGGAAGCATGATTCAGTAATAAGATCAGCATGGTACTGTAATACAGGCAGACTTGAGGATAAATGAAACACATTAGAAGATGCAGGCACAACTGCAAACACATTCAGCAAACTTATCTTTGATAAAGGGGCCAAACATGTTCACTGGAAGGATAGCCTCTTTTATAAATGATGCTGGAAAAAGTGCCTTTCCACATGCTGTAGACTAAAATTAGACGCATGCCTATCACCATGCACTAAACTACAGTCAAAATGGATCAAAGATTTAAATATTAAAATACAAACACTAAATCTTCTGCAGGAAAATGTAGTTGAAATCTTAAAGAGATAAAGTTATGTAGAGAGTTTGTGAATAAAACCTGCAGAAATACTTCAACAAATCAGCAACTGGGATTTTATCATTTTGAAAACTTACTACACTTCAAAGGAAATCTCCATTGAAGAAAAAAAAAAGGGAAAAAATTTAACCAACTGTCCGTCAGTCCAAGGCCTTCTATCTAGAACATATGAAGAATTCTTTAAAATCAGGCCCCAAAATTCAAGACCCAATACAAAAATGGGCATTAGAGATGAATATACACTATTTAAATGAAGAAATGCAAATGGCAAGTAAATATATTAAAAATGTTCAAAATCATTCATCATCAGAGGAATGCAAATGAAAACAACACTGAGATTCAGCTCACCCCAGAAAGAATGGCTAACATAAAGAAGTCAACCAATAAAAACTGCTGAAGGGGCTGTGGAGAAAAAAGGAACACTTCATTGTTGGTGGGATTGCAGACTGGTATTCACACTATGGAAATCAGGGTGGAAATTCCTTAAAAAACTGGGATTGGAGATCACATTCAAGTCAGTTATTTCCCTCTTGACTATTTTTTCCAGAAGAACTGAAAACCTCATACCATGGTGATATTTGTGCACCCATGTTTATAGCACTACAATTTGTTATAGCTAACTCCTGGAAACAACCCAGATGCCAATCAACTAAGGAATGGATAAAGAAGATGTGGTATTTTTACACAATGAAGTATTATTCAGCTATAAAACCAGATAAATTTGAGACTTTTGTTGGAAAATGGATGCAACTGGAGACCTAACTCTTAAGTGAAATAAATCAGACCACATGTGGAAACATTATATTGCTCTTTAGTGTAAGAACCTGAAAGATAAAATGGAATCCAAAGGGTACAATAGACACTGGTAAAAGGGAATGAATTTATTCAAAATGAGTTACTGAAATGAGAAGAAGGACAGTAGAGGAAGCTAGGGAACAGATATATCTATATGTAAGCAGGATGGTTTGGACAACTGTACTGTTCATTTCTGCTATGGAAAGATGCAGATAATGCTTAATTTTCTTTTTTTTCACTTTATGTATTTGATACATCATCTCACTTTGCATCTTGGACTAGCACTCTTCCTTTTCAACCTTCCCAGCTCTGGGATTACAGGCATGTGCCACGATGCCCAGGGGTGCTGCTGGCATTGCATGCAGGACTGGTGATTGAACCCTGGTCCCTGTGCTTGCCAAAGCAGGTGCTTAGTCCACTGAGCTATCTCACTGGCCCTTGAATCTGTTTTGTTTCTTTTCTATTTTTTTTTCATTTTCTCCACTTGATTTCTTATGTATTTCTTTCTTTTTTCTTCCAATTTTTCATTCATATATCTGATGACATGAATAAGTTTGAAAGACAACACTATGCATGACAACAATTATTGTGAAATTCATATTACTTCATTAAGTGAAATTCTGTATCCCTTGGAATTTTTTTCTAATACTATTTTTACTTGCTTTATAAAATAAAAAGATACATATACCAATGACACAAACATTAAGTCAGAAAATATATACATGCACAAATGTTTTACTGATTTTTTACAATGGTATCAATGAAATTCAATGGGAAATTGTATTTTTTGAAGGAATGATACTGTGAAATTTGAATGTTCAAATGTGTAAGGGTGAACTGAGTCCCATATTTCATACCATACACAAAAATTAAGGCAAAATGGATATTTGATCTAAACATGAGGACTAGAATTTATGAAAAGCAATGGAGAATTTTTTTCTGAAACTGGATTAGGCTGGTGTCTTAGATATAATGCCAAAGGCATGATGCAGAAAATTTGGAAATTGGTAAATAGAACTACATCAAATTTTAAAATTATACCCTAATTTCAAGACTGGAAAACTACAGTAAATACACTGATGTTGTTTTCCTATATAAATTAATCAATAGAGAAAATAAAATATTCTTTATTCTCTTTCAGTTCACCTTCAACAAAGAAGCCCAAAGTTTTTAATTATAAAGAAATTTTTCTCCAATAAATGATGAAACAGTAACATTAGGGAAGATTACACCACAGTTCTTATTATACACTGTACACAAAATGAAGTGATTTTAAATCTGAACATAGAATGTAAAATAATAAAACTTTCTGAACAAAATGAGATTTTTTTTCACCTTCACAGAGGAAAATGTTGGGCTGTGGAGACAGCTCAGTGGCATAAGCGCCTGCCTGGCAAGCATAAGGTCCTGAGTTCTATCCCCAGTACCACAAAAAGAAAAAAGTTATAAGAGACCCTGGAGCCAAAGAGGAAAATGTGTCTTAGCTCAGACCAAAACTGTGCCACTCATAAAAGAAAAAGAGATGAAGAATTAGACTTTAGGAAAAGACCATTAAGACAAAAATATTTGCCAAACATTTGGAGAAACTATTTATAGCCATACTTATAGAGGAAGATGATAAAGGAATGATTTTTATGTGCATATACACTGTCTCTCAAATGAATCCTAAAAAAATTATAAATTTATGGGAAGCAAGTGAAACTTTTAAAATTCCATTGGAGAACATATCAAACTCATAAAAGGAAGTCCAACATAATTACTAAAGGAAAACATAAATAAAAGTACAATGAAATGTCATTCCAATCCCAATAGAATTCTGAAGTTAAGACTGAGCATACCATAGCTGGGGAAATCATATATAACAAAGGCAATGGATATTATCATCTATGGGTATTACAATACAGACTAATTTAACAACACTGAAGAACTGTCTGATAGCGTCTTATAAATTTCAACACATATTCTTTACTATTATGCTATTCCACCCCCAAATATGTACTCAAGATGAATAACAAGGACCATAATTCCATTTATTCAAATTATTCACTAGTGTCAAAATATAAAGTAACATAAATATGTATTAACTGAGCAAAAAATTAACAATTGTGGAATATTCCTAGAATAAAATACCAGTCAGCATTATGACAAACATTCATGCACATAAAAGAATAAATTACACTCAAATAAGAAGATTTAAAAAGTTCCAGGAAAGAGGTGTATACACCATGATTCCACTTATATCACATCCTAAAATGAGCCAAACTAACACAGGAAGCACAGAAACAAGTTGTCTATAATTCAGCTGTAAGAGTGAAAAATAATTTGCATATATATGCCTTGATTATAGTTAGTGTTTTCTTTTTTTTATTTTATTTATTTATTTATTTGAGA
>NW_004524588.1:1255865-1257254 GCF_000260255.1 Octodon degus
TTGGTTGCTGAGTAGGGTGTCATTTAATTTCCATGTATTTAATGTTTTTTTCTGGTTTCTTTGTCATTTATTTCCAATTTCATTGCACTGTGGTCAGATAATGTGCATGGGATAAATTCTGTTTTCTTGCATATACTTAAGCATGACCTATGGACAAGTATGTGGTCTATTTTAGAAAATGACACATGTGCAGCTGATAAAAATGTGTATTCAGCTGTGTTTCGGTGGAAAACTCGGTATATGTCCACCAAGTCCATTTGTTTCAAACTCTGGTTCACTTTTGTTATTTCTTTGCTAAGTTTTTGTCTGCTTGACCTATCTTTTGGAGATAAGGGTGTGTTAAGGTCTCCTGTTAAAATGGTGGTATTGGATATTAGATTTTTCATGTCCATTAAGATTTGCATTATATACTTGGGTCCTCCCATGTTTGGTGCATACATATTTATGAGTGTTACCTCTTCCTCTTGAATTTTTCCCCTAACTAGTATATAGTGGCCTTCTTTATTTCGTTTAATCATTTTTGGTTTGAAGTTGAGACTGTCTGAGAATAGAATTGCCACCCCTGCTTTTTTCTGGGGTGCTGGGGCATGTAGTACTGTGTTCCATCCTTTGACTTTCAGCATATGCATGTCTTTATGAGTTAAATGTGTTTCTTCTATACAGCATATTATTGGATTTTGTTTCCTAATCCACTGGGCCAGTCTATTTCTCTTAATTGGTGAATTTAGTCCATTTACATTGATGGTTAGAATTGAGATGTATTGACTTACGGTTGCCATGTTATTTACTTGTTATCGTCTACTCCTTTTCTTCCTGTGTTTAATTGCTTACCCTATTAAGTTGGTTGCTTCTGATCTCTTTCGTGGAGTTCTGATCATTTTGCTCCCTCTCTAGGACATCTTTCAGTAGGCTGTGTAAGGTTGGCTTTGTCATCATGAAATTCTTTAGCTGTTCTTTGTCATTGAAGTATTTTACTTCTCCATCAAACTTGAAAGAGAGTTTTGCAGGGTATAGTAGTCTGGGGTGGAATTTGTTTTCATAGAGGACGTGAAGTACTCTGCTCCATGCTTTTCTTGCCTGCACGGTCTATGAAGAGATGTCGGCCTTAATTCTGATGGGATTTCCTTTGAATGTGATCTGCTTCTTTTCTCTAGTGGCTTTCAGTAGATTATTCTTGTGCTGAGTTTCTGGGATCTTGACTATTATATGTCTCGGTGTGTTTTTTGTTGTGTTGAGGTTCTTTGGTGTTCTGTATGCTTCCGTTACCTGAATGTCAGATTGTTTCCTCATATTTGGGAAGTTGTCTGCTATTACTTCTGCCCATATTTTTTTAATGTCATTTGTGTTGACTCCTTCTTTCTCATTGATGCCTATTAGTCTCACATTGTT
>NW_004524588.1:1257354-1263846 GCF_000260255.1 Octodon degus
CTGGGGGAATGAACCGCGGTCCCTGTGCTTTGCCAAGCTTGTTCCAAGTAGGTGCTTTAGACCACTGAGCCATCTCTCCAGCCCTATAGTTAGTGTTTTCAAAGTGCGTATAATTATTAAAATCCATCAAAACATGCACTTGAAAAGGTTGCATTTTAATAAATTTAGCACAAAAGTTAAATTTCTTACTTTTTGAAAGTAGTAACAATAGAAATGAATAAAAATATGGAAAAAACATATTAGACATTATCAAACAAAATTCCAGACCATTCACAAATGGAAATTCTACAGGATACTTTTCAAGCAACAGATTTTTACCTGCAAATGTGCAACCAGTGTTCCCATTTGATATTTTCGCCACAAATGATTAAGTACACCACCAAAATGTGCTGATGGTTTACATTTTTGGAATGCACATGTTTCTGGCATTGAAAAGATATTCCTTTTACTATTATGATGGCACTAGAAAAAAAAATTCACAGTGACAAGATTTGGGTTTGCTGCTCATATTTGTTACCTAATAGTGTAAGAATGTCACTTGCTTCTTCTGGGAAAGTTAATAGCTCTGTATATCTGTACTAATGAATGTTTTTTCTTCTATATTGATTTTTCTAATATATATATACCTATATATGTCAACAGTAATAAACTCTTTTTCTCTTTGTTCTAATGTTTCAAAAACTTTATTAGTTGTTGTATGGTTAGGATACTCTGGACAGACCCTGGTTAATTTAATGAAATAAATTATAACATCTCCTACTGAAAGAAGCTATGTTCTGAGTGTTATAAAGACATGAAGAGATATAAAAATTATAATGTCAGCATAGTAAGTACAACTGGTTATAAATTGAAGCCCTAGTATTGCCTCACATATTGTATTTTAGAAGAGGAAGAACATGCATAAAGACCACACAGAGAACAAAGATAAAATTCTGGAAAGGACAGTGTCTGGGAGTCAAAGAAATTTCAACCAATTTTTCTCCTGGTCCTTACAGGTGAATTGTGGACATGGACAGCACAGATTCACTGTTGATCTTGCGAAGATCAGTTTCAGGGAATGGTGACAACAACATCTTAATAGAGCATATTTGTAGGACAGCAGTCAAAGAGCTTTTGTTTCTCATAAGTACTATTCACCACAAACAAAGGAAAGCTGAAAAGTTGGCTACTGAACTGACAGTATGAAGCCTTTCATGCAATACTTGGCACTGAGGCATTCAAAGAGGGCAATGAGTGAGGGGAAATTAAGTCCACTTGATAAAGGACCATGGAAATACAAGTACAACACAGAAACATTCAGAGTGAGTTCCTGCGATTCATACACATCTGTTTGTTTGTCTGTCTATACATATACATTCATGTTTACATAGGTTATTACATAGGTTCACAGAATCAAGGCAGAAAGCCCTTTAATGCCCATTTCCATGCTACAGAACCAGGAGATTATATAGCCACTCAGTCCAAGAGGCTGGGTGCTGCAAAACTAGTGGGATCAAAGATGTGGAGCCATACTGAGACTGAAAAATTAAAATTGTCCCCATTAAAGTGCCTGCAAGCAGGCGCAAGGGCCAGGGATTCAATACCTGGGCTGGCTGTGCCGGCCCCGCCCTACAGGGTACACTGAAATGGCAATTGAGGCTGGGAGTGGTGGCGAACACCTGTAATCCCAGCTCTTGGGAGGCTGTATACAGGCAGATTACTAGGAATCAATCTAGTAGTGAGACCCTGAACACCCTGTAGACACTTCCCTAAAACACACACACACAAAAAAAAAAATTGTCCCAAAAAGTTCCCCTAGTGGGAATTTGCATGGCAATTCTGAGAAGCTGGAGGCTGGTGTCCACAGCCAGTGGCAGTAGTAAAAGTCACATCCACTGAAGAAGAATGATAATGCAAATATATGTGACTCCCCCCCGCTTTTCATTTCACCTAGGCTACTGGATAGTGCCTCACCGGTTACTGGCAAGTCTTCCCCCATCAACTTGATGGCCTCCATGCAGATAATTTCTGCAAACACCCCACAGACACCCCCAGGGTGTGCTTTACTAAACTGCTCAACACCTCTTAATGCAACCAAGTTGTCAATCATCACACAAGTAGTGGGGATCAATTTAATGTATGTGGGTTCTGCCCAAACCAGATGAAATATAGGATACGAGAGGGTCACCAGAGACTTACCTTTTATCCTGGCAAGTCCTCTTCACAGAACAGCATAATTACTGATCAGAAAGTTGTCTATGGCAATGAGTTAATTGTTCAATGTCATTTATTTGTTTATTTATTCATTTATTTATCTAGTCATATTAGTACAGGTTTGTAGTACATGATATGTATATTAAGCTTGGTGAGTGGTGACTTTAAATGATACATCTTAATTCTTTAGAGCTAATGCTTTTCAATTGTTGCTCAAAAATTGAGAAAGTAAAGATAATTATTGGAATCTAACAATAATTATAATCTAGACTATTTTATAACTAAATTGTATCACTTCTTATGCTCTCAGGGTATTAATGTCTTTTTTATTTTGTTTTGCATTTTACTTTATTTTGCTCTCTTTTTGCTTTGTCTTGACAGGCTTTCAAGTTTGAAACCAGACAGTCACACTCACTGTCCACAGACTTTATTCCTGAGCCACACCCCCAGTTCTGCTCTCAGTTTAATTAACACTTTGAGAATCATCATGCTAATTCAGTGTATTGATATCTTTGTTAGGTGATTTCCATTCTGACTGAACATGTAAAAAAAATCACTTAAACAATCAGACATTTATTTTGGCTCAAATATTGGTCCATGGTCAGCTGGCCCTATTGCTTCTAAGCCTGTATTGAGACTGAAACATGAGGGCAGGAGGGCATGGGAGAGGGGAGCTGCTGCCTTCAGGTGGGCAGGAAGCAGAGCCTGAGGTCATGGTGATCAGCTTCCTCTTTCTCACACTTTTGTTCTATGCAGGTTCCCTGTTTATGGGTGGCACTGATCCTGCTCAGAGCCTGTCTCCCCTTACTTTGTCAGCATGAACCCTCTCTGGAGTCATCCCAGCAGACACAACTAAGTGTGTTCCACTATTTACTGGCTTCTTCTCATTCCATCAAGTTTACACTCAAGACAAACCACCATAAACATGAGCTTTCTCTATTTGGATGAAACTTTCAAATTTATAGCAAGTTCACTGTCCATTTCTCAGTTATATTAACAAATGGTGTTGTTAATGATGTTGTTGCACACACAACACTAAGATTGAAATTGAGTATAATTAGTTTCCAAATTTTGGCTTATCAGAACTTGAGGAGAGTGATTGATGTTGTGGATTGTGCCAGGGGGAAGTCACATGGAGAAAGGGTATTCTCTCAGGCTTTCACAGAGAGCAGGTTGGTAGGGCAATGGTCATGGTTCATTCACATGGCTGGCACTGACAAAGGATTTACAGATTGAGGTATGCGGTTTCAGGATAAGTCCTGAGGGTATTTGTCTGACCTTGTCAGATGCAGGTGTTACATTTCTTGTTGTGTAGGTCTTGCCTTGTCTTGGTCTTGGCCATCCAGCAAAGAACTGTAAGAACGAGGTATGGAAGGTGAAGTCATATTAATATGCTGAGCTGTTGGGGGGACTCAAGTCAACAACTTCTGACATTGCCAGTCCTGCGGATGGTCCACTACTATTGTGGACTCCTGGACTGTGTTGGAGCATTTTGCTGAATTCATGCACCTAGAGTGTTTGGATGGCAATGGAATGCCCATCTCTGACAGCACTGGGTGGAAGAGGGTATACAAATGAAGGACCATTTTGTTTCTGTGTGTTCAAAGTGGTTGGGATAGATATACAGCTGCTTTCTCTTGGTTCAGTGAATAGAGGGATTTGTACTAATAGTGTTTGTGGATGGGATGTCGTGTCTACATCTTGTACTATGAGTGACCACAATATGCAATGTATTGGTTATTGAAACTGTCCTAATGAATTGGAGCTGTCTCATTGCTATTTGTTTCTCAATAAAGTTATTTAAAAAATAAAAAGAAACAATGATTGTTACTTCATAAAATTATTATATCATGACATTCAAAATTAGTTTTTTTGGGACCTGGGGAGATAGCTCAGTAGAATGAGTACTAGCCTGGCAAGCTGAGGGTCCTGAGTTCAATCCCCAGTGTCACACACACATAAAAAAAAAACAAGTAGATGTGTTTAAAAAAAATTAGTTTTTTTTATGAAATAGAATCTTGTTGCTTAGTTCAGTCTGTTCCTGAACTCCTAAAGATCCTCTTGCCTCAGTCTCTGATATACTGGGATTACAGCATACTGTAATACACCTGGTGAGAATATATTTCTGTAATAAGAGGACATTGATATTGATTCACAGTTTATTTGCATCATAGGGGCCTTAGTAAAAGTTAAGCACATTATTGAAATGACTGAACATGATGTGTTGTTAAAAATCAAATTTATGAAATGTTTTACTACATACTTTTTATTGTACTAATTCTATTTGGCTTGTCAGCTAATAAAATACTTATTTTTTTCATTTCCTTTAAATATTTTCTCCATTTTTAAAAGTTTTGAGGGATTTGTTATTTATTTATTTATTAGTAAATGCAACCCATAATGAATGCCTTCACTGTGGGGAGTTGGTAGCTACACATACAGTATCTTGATCCCTTTTTCTTCATGATTCTCTCTACTTCTTCCCTCACTCCTCCATATCTAGATTTCATTCTGATTTTACCACATCTTCATGGCATGTAATGAATACATTCATTACTGGAGTTGGTGTATGTACATACTGTATCAAAATCATTTTCACTCTCCCTTCTCTTCCTCTCAATCTCTCCTTCCTCATGCCTTCTCAATCTAGCTCCCTGTTACCTGTCACCTACCTTTTATTTTATTTTTCAGTTTATGTATACTTCATGTCTCATAAGGAGAAACCATGTGATAGTTAAGTCTTTGGTCTTTTTTACTTCAGTAAGCATTATTGTTTCAAGGTGCAACCATTTTCTTGCAAATGACTCAAATTTGTTTCCCTTTATGTCTGAGCAGCGTTGTCTTGCATGTACATACACCACACTTTCTCTACCCATTCATCTCTTTACAGACATGCAGGTCATGTGCAAGTTCCAACCATTAGGAGCCATACTGCTATAAACAGGGCTATGCATGTCACTTTAAAAAAAAAAAAAAAAAAACTTCTAACTCTTTGAAAAGAAATCTGCATTGAATGGGATCTCTAAATTTGGTGTTTTGAGATTTTTTTTAATTTTAGGAAAGGGTTTACAGGGTATTCAGGGTCTCACTGCTAGATCAGACTCAGTGATCCTCTTGTTTACAGCCTCCCAAGAGCAGGGATTACAGGTGTGCACCACCATGCCCAGTCTCAATTGCTCTCTCAGCACACCCCAGGGGTGGGGCCAGGATGACAGGCCCACGGATCCCCACCCCTGCACCTGCTTGCAGTGCTTTAATCTGCTGAGCTATTTGGGTGGCCTTTGAAAATCTTTATATTGATTTCAGCACTGGTTGTACTAGTTTACACTCACAGCAACAAAGTGGAATGGTTATTTGTGCTCCTCAGCCTCATCAATACTTGTGGTATTTTGAGTTCTTTACGACAGCTACTCTCTCTAGAGTAAGATGGAATCTCAGTGATGAACTACATGTTTTTGTTGATTAAAGATGTTGAATATTGTTTCACATACTCATTGGCCATTTTTATTTTTATCTCTGTACAGTGTCTATTCATTCCAATTGGCCACTTCTGTTTGACAGGCCTACGAATTTTTAATTTTTTTATGTCTTCTACATATTATCAGAGAGTAGCTGGCAAGAAATTTCTCATTCCATAGATTATCTCTTTAATCTTCTGGATTTTTTGTTTCCTATGAAAACCATTTTTATTTGACATAATCCCACTTCTTTATTCCTTTTTTATTGACATTTTAAAACATTTTTGTGATAGCATGTTTACAGTGTATAATAATTGCATTCATCATGGACATTTGATACACTCACATATTTTACGTCTTTATTTTTCCATTCTCTCCCTCACTCCTCCCTTTATCTCTTTTTTTTCAAAGTTTTATTGATAAACAGATAGCAATGAGACAGTTTCAAATCAAATCGGAAGTACAGTTTCAACAAAAAATACTCTGCATATATTCTTCTTAGTGGTTAATTGCTGTACAAGATGTGGACTTGTGATCCTATTTACAAACACCATTAGAACAGATCATTCTATTCATTAAGAGAATGCAACTATATATCTATCCTAACCACTTTGAATACACAGATACAAAATGGACATTCATCGTTATACACCATTTTTCTAAGTTCCGTGATTGAATACTATAGGAGTGTAAATTCAGCAAAATATTCTAAAAGAGTCCAGTAGCCCATTATAGCATTGGGTCTTCTGTTTAACTGGCAATATCAGAAATTATTGACCTGAGTCCCCCACAGCTCAGCATAACAGCATGGCTTTATTTCCTATATTTCGTCTTCATACTT
>NW_004524588.1:1269589-1273733 GCF_000260255.1 Octodon degus
TCATTCAGGGAATCCGTCATTTTTCTAATCTCCTCTATTTTTTTTTATCAATTTCTTCTTTAGAAGCAGTTAGAAATTCTTTTACTGCAATGTTTTTTTCAGATTGGGTCTCCTGCCTATGTTTCTGTAGTTGCTTCTTTACTTCATCTGCTATGAGTTCTAAGAGTTCTTTTTTTATTTCAGAAAAGAACTGCGCTCTGATTTCCTCTCTATCTTTCTGCTGTTGCTTATTTACTATAGACACTATTAATTCATGCATTTGAGTCGAGCTAGTATCCTCTGCACTTGTTCTGGGTGGGCACTGGGTTTCTTCCATATGTTTCTGCATTTGATTCTTTAGTGCAGATGTTATTAATTCAGGGATTTCTTTTCTCATTTCCAATCTGAGGTCTTGTACATCTTTCTGCAGCTGTTTCTTTATTTCAGAAGCCATTGATTCATTGCTTTCAGTTCTGTGATTTCCAATTTTTTCTGTGTTAGTGACATCTGCATTTGTTACGGTGGGCTTGGGTTTTGAGGTTGCATTTTGTTCCTTCTTGTCATTTTGTGGAGCACTATCTTCTGACCTTTGTTGTAGATCTTTGCTGTAGTTATAACCTTCGCACATACTGAAGTTCAGGTGCAGCTCTACAAAGTTTGGACTTATCCAGGTGCGTCTGGCTTGGGTCTGGCTGCTGTGCTCAGCTCCTTCCCACTGCTGTCTTTAGGGTGAACCTGTTGTGCCCCTGTAGTGAGATGTTCTGCTCCTGGACTAGCTGGTTGGATCTATCCTCTTCACTCTCTGCTGGGATTGCAGCTGCAGTATTACACCTCAGGCATGTATGCCAGGCCTGAGCTGTGCCTGGAGGGCACAAGGTGAAGTAGGTGGAAGAGGAAGCTCTGCGCACACACTCATGGGATCTGGGCTAGGACTGGGTCTCGGGGCTCCGGGACGTGGCAAAAATTCCTACTCGGCGGGCGGGGTGGGGGTGTCACTGCAGAGTGGTGTGGGGCCGTCCAAGGGGCTGGGAGAAGGTCCGGCCCCCGCTGCGCCTGGGCTGGGACTGGTCCCACTGGCGCAGGGTAGCAGGAATCTCTCCGCACACTCACTGGACCTGGGTTAGTACTGGGTCCCCACTTGTTTATTCTTGATAATATTCTTGCACAATTAGGATTTCTTTTTGTGTATTACAAACAATACACACTTTTAGTAAAGAAAATGATCGGAATTTAACAGTGGTTGTTACATCGCATATTGCTCCCTTCAGATTACCAGATATAAAGAGAAGAAAAAACTGGCAGTAACCCTTCCTTTCAAGAGACCAGAAGAAATCAGGAGTAGTATTATCCAAGTTATCCTGGAGATATATAT
Organism: Octodon degus; assembly: GCF_000260255.1. Lineage (NCBI taxonomy): Eukaryota > Metazoa > Chordata > Mammalia > Rodentia > Octodontidae > Octodon > Octodon degus. Next base: position 1,270,941 of record NW_004524588.1, read on the forward strand.
ATATATATATATATATATATATATATATATATATTTACTTCTTTCCCTCACCCCAGTTGTTCCTTCCCTTTGAGCAGTTTCTTTCCCTTTTATAATATCTATTATACCACCTCCTCCCCCAAAAAATGAATTAGGGTTTCTGATCATATTTTTTTGAATGTGTGTGTCTTTGAGAATTTTACCTGTTTTAATATCCAGAAGATCAAGTGTTTTTACATGAATATGCAGGTCTTTGATTCATTTTGATTTTATTTTAATACATGGTGAGAAATCCAAGTCTAGATTCAACCTTTTTACAAGCAGATAACCAGTTTTCTCGGTATCATATTTTAAAGAGATTGTTTTTTTTCTCCAGCATAGATTTTGACCCCTGTGCTGATTGATGATCAGTTAGCTGAATGTACAGTACGTGCTTCTCTATTCGCAGCCTATGTCATTGATATACATGTCTACTTTTGTGTCAGCACCATATCATTTTTATTACTGTAGCTCTGTAGTATAACTTAAAACCTGAAGTTGTGTTGTCTCTTGTCTTGTGCTTCTTGCCCAGGATTTCTTTTACTATTCTGGGTTTAACTGGTTTCCTAGAATTGTAGGATTATTTTTCTAGTTACTGAATAATGTGGTTGGTGTTTCAAGGGACTGTATTGTCTGTGTAACAGTTTGGTACTATGGTTATTTTGCCAATCTTCATTCTCCCTTCCCAGAAGCAGGACATATTTCCACTTTTCTGCTTCCAAAGGGCCCACAGTGCTTTCTCAGGCCCTTCTGGCTTTCAGGTTCTCTGATGCCCCCTTCTGTGCATGTCATTTTCACTGTGTTTCTTTCCCTGTGAAGAGGGTAGGGAGTACAGCAGCCTAGTTTTGCCTGAAGTGCTCAGTGCCTTCTGACAATAATTTGTCTTTCTTGGTTAGTGAGAGAATCCTCATGTTATGATATGGATGCTGTTTGTAAAATTACCAAACTTTGAATACTTTTTCAAAAGTGAGAGTTAGTGAAATTTCATCTAATTACATTGCTACTCTTAAAATTATTTAAGTAGCTTATTATTATGAAAATGAATTCTGAATGTTGATACCAACCAAATAAAAGTTGGTGAAACATTCCCAATTTCAAATGAAACATTTTCCAGGAAAAACATATCAATATTTAAGGATAAATTTAAACTAATGAAAAGAAATAGCAATAAAAACATGATAAATAGGTTCATGAGCTCTTTCAAAATTGTAATATCTGCTAGGCATGGCTGCTCATGCCTGTGATCTTATCGCTCTGGGAGGCTGACACAGAAGGATCAAAATTTTTAGCTCAGCCTGGGCAGTTAAAGGTTTTAGAAAAATCCAGTGTCAACAATATAACAAAAATGGAACAACAAGAAAAGCATGGAAATACAGTTCAATTTGAAGACCTTGTGCTCAAAACCAGTACCAAAAACAGTAATAGCTAATCAATGGATCAAATTATTAAAAATTTACAAAATGCTGAAAATGCAAATTATTTCAAGTGTTGACAAATTAAGCAGAATTTTAAAACATTAATTTGTAAATATAAAGACATTAATTTGTAAATATAAAGAATTTATAAATATGGTAAGACAAAAATAATTTGATATGTTTACTTTAATAAATTAAAATAGGCAACTTGGTAGATGCCTCACTAGTTGAAGCTCCTGCCTGGCAAATGCAAGGTCCTGGGTTTGGTCCTGGTAGCATGCCTTATGGGCCATTCCCTGGTCTTGCCATGCTGGGCCTGGTGACACTGGCCTGTAATCCCTGTTCATATACACTAAAACTAGGAGAGGCTGAGACAGGAGGACCACTATGAGTCTGAGCTGTGTAATGAGACCCTGTAAAAAAACAAACAAATAAATAAATAAATGTAGAGTCCTTAGCAGATGAAGAATATGTAATTTTCAAAAAACTCCTTCTGAATCATAGATTTTAATAATCCCAAAACATCTCCATATGTTTCAAGGAGCTACTATTACACAGAGTATATATTTGGTGTCTATAATTCAATAATGCTTTAATGATATAATCTGAGTAAAAATTTTAATAGTCTATAAGCATAGGAAATAAATTATAATCTTAAGTTATCAGAAGTATGCAAAAAGCACATTGCATGAATCACAAATTATACATGAACAATAATGGTAGGAGTATTTAATAATGCTTGAAAAATGTATGCAAACCTGGGAAATTTATTTCTATGAGTGCATTTAGTAGATAACATTTAATGGATGAATTAGTCTATTATTTAGTCAGAAGTAAATTGTAGAATAACTGGAAAATATATACTAAGAACATAGTAAAAAGTTGAAAACTGTATAATTAGTTTTAGTGAATATGAACAACTATGGTCGGGCCCAACATAGAGTATCATTTTCATTGTGTGAGCAACATCATTACTTTTGGTACATAATGAAAACAGTAAAAGAGTTTAAGGTGTTGTTAAAAGTTCCATATTTATGAATGAAAAAATCCTACTGACATATGCACTCTGATTCTCAAACTTACATTGTGAATACTAATCTACATTTGCAGTTATCCCTTGGTATCCATGGAAATTTATCTCAGCACTTCCCTCATACATCACTCAGTGTATACTATCCATTATTGAACCCCTATTGTTTGTTTAGTGAAATTCTGTGTCTTTTCTATTATTTTGCTACTTTTTATTCTTTTTTATGATATTTTCATTGCAATATTTTATTCTTTTTTTTCAAAATTTTATTGATAAACACATAGCAACGAGACAGTTTCAAATCAAATTGGAAATACAGATTCAACAAAT
>NW_004524588.1:1275348-1276604 GCF_000260255.1 Octodon degus
CCTATGATATGATGTTTTCAGATCCTCTGGGAAAATTCCCAGTAGAGGAATAGCTGGTTTAAAGGGGATTTCCAGACCAACTTTTCTAAGGAGTGGAGACTTCTTAGAACTGATTTCCATACCAGTTGCACCAGTCTAAGGAGTGGAGACTCCTTAGAACTGATTTCCATACCGGTTGCACCAGTCTAAGGAGTGGAAACTCCTTAGAACTGATTTCCATAACGGTTCTACCAGTCTACACTCCCGCTAGCCGTGGAGAAGGGTTCCTTTTTCCCCACAGCCTCTCAACTTTTGTTGTTGGGTGATTTCTTTATGATAGCCATTCTTTCTGGGGTGAGATGATATCTCAATGTGGTTTTAATTTGCATTTCACATATGACTAGTGATGTGGACCATTTTTTCATATATTTATTTGCTTCTTTAATTTATTCCTCTGAGAAGTGTGTGTTAATCTCGAATGCCCATTTCTGGATTGGGTCTTTAAATTTGGGGCCCTAGTGTTTTTAAGTTCTTTATAGATTCTAGAGAGCAGACCTCTGTCTGAGTACTTATTTGCCATGATTTTTTCCAAATTTGTGGGTTGCCTTTTCACTTTGTTGGTAATTTCTTTTGATAGGAAAAACTTCTCAGTAAGAGCATGTCCCAGTTGTTAAGTCTTTCAACTGTTACCTGTGCAATTTGATTTCTCTCCATGAACTCTTTCCCTACCCCTATGTCTTCATGAGTTCCTCCTACTTTCTCTTCCAGGAGATTTAGTGTATCTGCTTTATTGTTTAGATCTTTAATCCATTTTGACTTTAGTTTAGTGCATGATGGTAGACCTGGGTCAAGTTTGAGTTTTTGGCATGTAGAGAGCCAGTTTTTCCAGCACCATTTATTAAAGAGACTATCTTTCCTCCAGTGAGTATGTTTGGCCCCTTTGTCAAACATAAAGTGGCTGTGTGTGTTCGTAAGTGTTTAAGCAACTTATAATCTATTCCATTGATCCTCATGTCTACTGTGTTGGCAGTATCATGATGATTTTATTGCAGTGGTCTTGTACGATAATTTCAAGTCAGAAATTGCCATGCCTACAGTCTTGTATTTATTGCCCATGATTGCATTGACTATTCTACTTTTTTCTGATTTCAGATAAATTTTAGGAATGATTTCTCTGAATTACTTGTTTAATTTCATCTGTGACCCATTGGTTGCTGAGTAGGGTGTCATTTAGTTTCCATGTATTTAAAGTTTTTTTCTGGTTTCCTTTGTCATTT
>NW_004524588.1:1277258-1277719 GCF_000260255.1 Octodon degus
AAGACCAAGGTAAAGCAGGACCTGTGCAACAAGAGTTGTAGCTTTTTGGTCTGAGAAGGTCAGTGAAATGCCCTCACGATTTATCCTGAGATCCTCTACCTCAGATTGTAGAACCTTTATCAGTGCAGCCATGTGGATGAGTCAAGGCCATTGCTTGACTAATGTGCAATCTGTGAAAGCCTGAGAGAGTGTCTTCTCCCCATGTGACTCTCCTTAGGCACACTCTACATCATCGTTCACTTTCCACTTTTGCCACATAATATTCTTGATCAGAAAATTTCGGACACTACCGAGGTACATGATGTTAAAGTACAAGTTCTCACATGTCCTGAGTCTTAATTGACTTTAGAAAGCTAGGGTCAAAATGTTGGCTTTCCATGAAGCCCTCCTTTTTCTCTAATTTTGGTCTGCAAACTTAGGTAGTTAACCATCCAGAAGAAAAGCTTATTGTTATTATCAAA
>NW_004524588.1:1277819-1299900 GCF_000260255.1 Octodon degus
ACCTATAACTGGAATATATTGCACTGTACATTTAAAATCATGTCTAAATATCTGAAATTATATCTAAGTATAAATGTTTTGAAAGTAGTTGTTATATTCTTTAGAGAATAGTCATAAGCAAAATGCTTGTATAAATTCAATAAGGGTGAAATATTTTTACAATTATTTTCAATTTATAGCTACATGAAGCTGCTTATGTGTTACTAGTGGGTAAGGAGGAAAAACTCTAATAGTAAAAGAAGGAACTAACAAAATATAAAATTAAAACAAATTATAGGTGAAAATAAGAGTAACAATTTCTTGTAGAAAAACTAGACAAAAAGGAAATAGAGATATTTTAGAGAAAAAGTTCCGAAAGGAAATAAAACAATAAATAGGATATTTTGTTTTCTCTCAAAAGTACATATTCAAATAAATCAAATGGTGTCAGTACTTGGGTCAGTAGGACTGGCAGGTTTTCTTTGTCAGGCTCCCAAACTGTGTGATGGACCACAACACCCAGCTATGAGCAATTTTGCCCACAAACCCCTCCAATAGTTTACACAAACCACCCAAGTAAGACAACTGTCTGTACTCAGGTTTTCCAGACTCAGAGGAGAGACTTCAGCCAGTCCTACTTTGGGTTTCTAGACGTTTCTCGTTCTTCAGACCTTAAAGTGACAGCTGCATTGTTTTCAGTGAGATCTTCTTCTTAGACTTTTGCAGAAAGAAAAAGTGTATGTGCATGTGCACGCTTGTATTTGATATCACATACTAGCCTTAGTTATTTTATTTTGGAAATGATATAATAATTTATTTCTTCTTTATCATTTAAATCTTTTCAGACAATAAATAAGATGATAGGTGGTTGTGGAGGTGGTATTTGTGTTTACATGTTCATGGGTTATAGACAATGAAGTTAGATTTCTGAAAACCTAAGAACATTTTGAGACAAAAATCCTGTATATATGACTCTTTAAATTTTTCTACATGAAGCTGTTTTTGCTAAATACAAGTCTGATGATAATTAAACAGTAAAGTCATATCCTTAAGGTTGAGTTACATCTATCAATTTACACATTTCTGAATGTTCCATATATTAGGTCTTAGAATTTTACTAGCTCATATCTATGCTTAGAGGAACCAAATTATGTAGACTTTAGATAAGGCATAACTGCAAAACAGTGAAAGAGAATATGCCATCATTTGCATAAGAGCAAATGAGAATTCACCTTTCACACCAACATCATCTATGAAAGATTCCACTCAGTAAGGACATACAGAATACATGTAAGACTTATTTTGAGCTTTGTTAGGAATAACTGTTTTCTCTCACATATCCTTTAGTAGATCTTTTAGTATACTATGGCACTTTTCTGCATGATATTGTTCACAGAATGTAAAAGACAGCAAGAAATTTTACTACACATAGAGAAACAAGGTGTTGATAGAACTCTAGGTCAGGAGATCAAGAAATAATGCTCACGGTTATTGTACTTCCTCTTTTACTTTCTTCTAGACTTAACCAAGTGTCATTTCTATATGAGCAATGACAAATTGGTTTTGGAAATTTTGGCACGTTCTTTCATAGCACTGCTGAACTGCACTGACTTGAGTCAGAGACAAAATGCACTTGCAGGTGATTGAATTCTTACCGCAGTGGTCAGCCTGAGAGTTGTTTCCTTTGGAAAGGTTAATACCCTGACACTCAACCATGATTCATTCAGATTCACAGGGTGAATGATTTATGAATTATTCTTTTTATTGTCTGGACAGTGAGCAACCATTCTGAATCTTAGATTGCTGTTTATTTCAGATATTTTATTTTCAACATAGCTAAGTTCCACAACTTGCTTTTTCTTCATTTAAACAGGAGAGAGAAGGACATCATTAGGATGATAATGCTGGTGGCAGTCTTTGTTTTCATCTTTCATGGTCCCTATAAGTGACACCAAGTAAACGTAGGAATATGAAGGCAATGTGACTATAAAGACCAAAGGAAGGTCCCCATGAACCTATTCAGTGCAATTGTATTCCCTGCAGGGAACCATAATTGCATGCTTAATCACATCAGTGATCTGTTTTCTGGTGTTACTCAACTCCTTCTGTGTGCAGCTCAGGAAGATGCTGCCCCATGGTAAAGGACCCAAGATCTCAGCACTAAGGTTCATGTGAAGGTCTTGCAGGATAGAGGTCATCCTCCTATTGCTGTTTGCCATGCACTCATTGTAATGAGCACATCACACTGGAATTGTATAGGTTCCTGAGTAAACTAACCACATAGCATAGGTGTGATGTCCAATTTGTTTCTAGAGCTTTTGACAACTCTTCACAACCCTGGAGGGTTGACTCACTCAAGAGACAAGCATAACCCCTCAATTGATGAAATTCTTACATTTTTGGTCCTCTCCATGGTTGTTTTGGTGTAATGCTCTGTTCATGTCATGTTCTTCATTAGACATAGGGAATCCCTCCATGGTGGGGATGGATGGTTTGCTATAATTCTGTAGGTATTTGGTGTTCAGAATTTTATAGGATCTCAGGGTACCCTTTCACCTAGCTTCTTTTAACTCCATGCACCCTTCCCTTTACTAAAATATGTTTTACACTGTAAAAGATTTTATCACAAGGTGGTTGAGCATCTGACCCTTTTATCCTCTCCAGACACTTGTGTTATGGCAGTCACAATCCAATCAATGAACTGATCCAGACATCATACACATGTAATTCCAGCACCCTTAATCCTACTGCTGAACACTGAATCAATCACAAACTCTATATTCAGATACATCCAAAATAAAGACTCACTTAAAAAAACATTAGATGGGGCCGGGGAGATGGCTTAGTAGAATAAGCACTTGCCTGGCAAGTGCAAGGGTCTGAGTTCAATCCCTGGTTCCGCAAAAAAAAAAAAAAAAAAAAAAAGCATTAGAGGCCCAGCAAAATAACTCAGTAGACTAAGCACCTGCTTAGTGCAGGGAAGTGCAGGGAAGAGGATTCAGTCTCACACTGCCTGTCATGCTAGACCCTCCACCAGGCAGACTGAGCCAGCCACAGAGTCTGAGATTGGTGGCACATGCCTGTAATCCCAATGCTGGTGAAGCTGAAAACAGGGGGCTCACGATGAACTCAGACTGCATATTGAGACCTTGTACAAAAATAAATAAATAAATAAATAAATAAATAAATAAATAAATAACCAAGCATTAGACTTTGGAAGGGGCACATATAGACACAAACCATAACAACAGTTGAGGAGTAGAGCCACCAGGAAGAGAGCCAAATAGCTCAGTGGATTAAAACAGGGGCCTGGGGTTCCATCTCTGTGTAGTAATTTTTTCTCATACCTTGTCTCTCAGGAAAAGAGACTTTCACAGCCTTCCAATTCAGTCTTCTCACAAACACATCCCTTATTACACAGGTCAGGACCAATATGAACTTTGTCCCAACTCTCAGCTCTGCCCATATCATTTATCCATGCTTGTATGTTAAAGCACCTGTGTGAAAGGCATTAAGATTTATCTGAATCACAGGACAGTGACTCAGGTCAAGCTATATCTAGGTGTTTATGTGCATATGATATGTTCAGACACTTAACAAGGGAAAAGTTTGTCCTCATATCTAAGGTGCATTTAGCTCTAATGATAGTAAATCTGAGGAGAAGAAAATGATAGTAAATCTGTGTTAAATTGTAATAACTGTGATCTGTTATTTTATTTGTGTTTATGAATAGCAAAATAGATATGCACAGATTTCTAAGAAAAGGAGTATGCTTATTAACATAAGAAATAAATACAGAGATTAATGATTTGCATTTGATATACTCAGTCTGTAAAACTTGCCACCAACAATTGAATTAACCTGAAATTAATTGTGTTCTTCATATGTACCATAATCTGATATTAGTTATGATTTGAGTAAAGGTGCTGCCATCCCCAAGTACAGACCTACTATCCTGAATTCTGGTTGTGATGTCTGGAAATCATCCTTGATTCCATTGTCACTTCGTCTGGAAAAATCTGTGTTTTCCAAGGAGCTGTTGGTGAGATGGACCACACAGTGCTTCCACATCCCGAGTGGAAGAAGCAGGGATTCAGCTCTGGAAGAGCTCCTCAGGGGTGAGTGTTTTCCTTGCCATGGGCCCAAGATTTTTCTGTTTTCTAAACCGTTGTGAGGTTCCTGTAGCAGCTCCCACTCACAGAGCACCACACATGATTGTTTGCATATCTCTTTGTCATCTGTCCAGAGCTCACCTATGTCACTTGGAAGGAGAAAAGCAAGAAAGTTTGTTATTATTCGATGTTATATGGCCTGCGCATTCCTATGCTAAAAGACTGTAAAATTATTTCAAGGTATGGAACCAATATGTGATAGAGTCTAGAGGAAGGAAGTTAGGTCACTTGAGGAATGCTCTTTGGTGATATTGGAACCTTATTTTATTCTCTGCTTTGCTTCCGGTTATCATTGCATGATTAATTTTGCTCTGCTACATGCTTCCTGGTGCAATATTCTGCCTTGGGTCAAGGGACAAAAAGCAAAGTCAGGTTCTAAGATTATAATGCACATTAAGCCTTTCCTGCTTTTAAATTGATTATAGCTGGTACTTTTTCACTGTAGTAGAAAACTGACTCACACAGGATTTTTCCTGCCTCTATTCTGGTGGAATGTTTGTGCTTTGATTTTTCAGACTTATTCTCTAAAAATTACTAATGGTAGTAATTTTTGCCTTATCAAATAATCTTCCCATAAATGTGTAGTTGTGAGAATTTTCAAACTATGTATTGTTCACTTTGTTTGCTTACTACTGATTGAAGGAAATGAAGAGGGGATCACCTTCTCACAGTGAGTGCCCCTGAATTTTTCTGCCATTTCTGATGCTGATGATATATATCTGTTGGTGTACCTACCACTGAATATGTCCTTTGGTTCTTTGCTTACTCTTTAGCTACTGAAGAACAGTTGTGTTGTGTTTCTGCTCTCCATCTCACTCAGGCAGTATCACACACCTTATCTGCCTCAGTGCTGGTAGTGAGAGTCATGAAGTTTATACTGGTGGGTGGTGAGGCAAGAAGGATATGTTCTGAAGGTCTTTAGCAGGTTGGAGAAAACAAGTGTCCTGTGCAAGGGAGCAAAGCAGAGAATCAGGAGGATTCTTGATGTGCAGGTAAAGTTGTTCATTCCAGTGTGTGCTTCATGGGACCACAGATAGATTTATACCTCTTTAGATGCACAGAAATGGCTGTTCTAAAAAATTATGACTATTTACATTAACATTCCACAATTTGCATGTGAAAAATTTCTAAATAATATATTAAAAGCTATAAAAATGTTAATCATGACCTTGATGTGTGAAAAGCATTTATTAAATGAAAAATCAGTATTATGGAAGTAATAAAATGGGAGATTTGCATTCATGAAGACTACTTTATGTGAACATGAGTGCTATGGATATATACCTATGATTTTGTTAAAAAATGATGAATAATTTTTTTTTGAGGGACCAGGGATTGAACTCAGGCCCTTGTACTCTCCAGGTAAGTGCTTAATAATTATTATTTTGTTATTAAACATTCAAGGAATAATGAAATCCTGAGATTATAGGACCTCATAATTTTCGTGATGAAATTTGTAAAATATGAATGGGTCCCTATACAGATTGAATTTTGAAGAGTTTAATGAATAATAGTGATTAATAAGTTTCATATATTAGTTTAGCTTTTTTAATGTATATGGTTGTTGCAGGGTCTCATTATGCAACTCAGACTCAAGGTGATCCTCCTGCTTTCAGCCTCCCCAGCTCAGGGATTACAGGTGTGTGTCACTACATCTGGACTCTGGCCAGCTCAGCCCACCCTTGGGGCAGGGCTGGCACAGCATCTGGTGCTGGGGATGGAACCTTGGTCCCTGTGCCTACCTGAGCTTACCTAAGCAGGCACTTTAATATGCTCTGTGCTATCTCACCGACCCTAGATTCTGGGTTTTTGTTGTTGTTGTTGTTGTTGTTGTTGTTGTTTCTTTGTTTGTTTGTTTGTCTTGTATGAGTTGAAACTTAAAATGCTATTGCTTTTTCCTGGTTCCTTTTTATTTTGTATCACTGTTAATTTCTTACTATCTTGTTTTTAAATTCCTTATTGTATTTCTGTTTTTATATTGTGTTTAAAATAAAAAAGGGTAAAAATTTACTTGCCACAGTGTCAGGCACTCAGATTAAAATACATAGTGAAGGACAAAATAAACAGGATTTTAACTCAATATATTTTCTGGTTTTGTTTTATGTTTCCTTTGTGAACAAGTGCAACAGACTCTGGGATCCCGTATGTGAGACTCGTAGTTCCTGGATGAAACTGACTTGGGATGTAAGGAAAATGCAAGGATTTTGCGAAGACTGTGATGACTGTGATGAACAACTTATTTTCAAATGTCGATTTCATGTTGAGTTTGTACTCTAGATGAGAGTTTTGGTTTAACAAAAGTATGATTTGAATCTTTAAGATGTATACACCTATAAAATTTTAGATGAATGGATTGATACACCTTTGGCAGTGATGTTGCACATTGCACCAGTCTCTTATCAATAATGGGTAATATCACATTCAGCATATTTGCTATAATTTTTAGTGTGGAGTTCATAATGGGAAATTTGGGAAATGGATTCATAGTCCTGGTGAACTCGCTGGACCTGCTCAACAGCAAGAAGACCTCTGTAGCTGATCACCTGCTCACTGCTCTGGCAGTGTCCAGGATTGGTCTGCTCTGGTTATTCTTCATGAATTTGTGGGTGCATATGTTTTATTCAACTTTTTGGATAAATCTCACAAAAATAAGAATACTGTACATCGTTTGGACTTTGGCTTATCATTTTAACATGTGGTTTGCCACATGCCTCAGCACCTATTATTGTCTCAAGATAGCCAATTTTTCCAACTGCATTTTTCTCTATTTTAAGTGGAGAATTAAAAAGGTGGTTTCCATGATGTTCCTGGTGTCTGTTGTACTCTTGCTTTTACAACTTTTGCAGTCAAATACTCATATAGATGTCTTTATTGATAAGTATAAAAACATATCTCACAGCTCCAATTTACATATATTTGTTGAGCTTTCCAAACCTCTTTTACTTAGCTCTGCTATGTTCGCATTCATAGCCTTTGCTCTGTCCCTGACAACTTTTCTCCTGCTCATCTTCTCCCTGTGGAGACATATGAAGAGAATACATCACAATGTCAAAGTGTCCAGAGACATCAGCACCACAGCCCACATAAAGGCTTTGCAAGGTGTGGTTGCCTTTCTACTACTGTACACAATTTTTTTTCTGTCAATTTTTATGCAACTTTGGAGATTTGAGTTTCCAGACAGACTCTACTACTTCTGTCAGGCTAGTGAATTTGCTTTTCCTTCAGTTCATTCATTTGTCCTAATCCTGGGGAATAGGAAGCTGAAACAGGCCTTTCTTTCAATTTTAAGGTGGCTGAAGAATTGGTCCAAAGATGTTGAACAGTCAGATGCATAGAGCCTGTGGAGATCATGCTGTGTATTCAAGAAGAAAGTCAGTACACAGGAAATTATTGCTTTTATAATTTTGTACTTCACCAATATTTTAATTTATGTAACTTTTAAAAATTAGACAAAGTTATGTTTTGTGTAAGCTATATCCAAAGATATAATCTTAAGTACAAATGCAAGTGTACACATATTAATATATTTCTACATGGTAGTATGTCATTGCACATCACATAAGTATGAGAAAATTTTAGAGTAACAAAAATTTAATTCTGTCAAATGTTAATGTTAAAAGCTTAAATAATAAACTATAATGGATAATATATATGTATGATATGAGCCAGATGCTGAGAAATAGAACTTTATAATTTCATGTACATAAAGTGTTCTCTTTATATGAGTGTAAAATATAACATAAAAATTAAGAATAACGTTAAGATTGTTAAAAAATTGAATATTCCAAATTTGTTATCTGTATACAGAATATAACAACTTACAATATATGAATTTAAGCAATCGCTCAGATTCATGATATTGTTTTATTCCAATTTCCTATTTATCTCATCTGTTTAAAATTAAGAATTCTTTTAGCACATTGTCATTAGAAATTTATAATTTACATCAGGAAATACTTGCATTTTCTGAAATAGTTTTATATCTAATCCCAGTTTATTTTTATTTTAATGCACAAGAATATTAATTGGAAATAGCACATTATTTCTCTGGTGTGAGAGACCAAAGTGTAAGTGAAGTTCAAAATGTATAATAGATATTGTGGAATATGAAGAAAATGTTCAAGTGGCAGGGGGAACTAGGTGTAGCAGAGAGGAAAAGGAAGGGAGGGTAAAGAAAGAAATGATGAAAAAGAAAAGGAAAAATGGAGACAAAGCTTTTGTAAACAAGGAGGGGAAATGTGTTATAGTGAGGGTAGGAGAGTGGAAAATATTAATGCAATTGTGTCATGTATAGGTACAAATTCCCTATGCTAAATGTGATATACAAATATAATGTACTGATAAAAATAATAAATTTAATAAAGAGTACAAAAATGTGTTTACAATAGTCTTTTAATTGAATATTAACCTGGAATCAGTTTTTTAGTTTCTCTTATCATTGAGCTATATACTCCCTAGATTGAAATAAGCAAAGGGCCGGCCAAATAGCTCAGTGGATTAAGCACCTGCAAGCAGGCTCATAGGCCGGGGTTCGATCCCCAGGGCTACCATGCCAGCCCCACCCCCGAGGCACACTGAGATGGCAATTGAGACTGGGTGTGGAGTCACACGCCTGTAATCCCATCTCTTTGGAGGCTGTAAACAGGAGAATCACTATGAATTCGATCTAGTAGTGAGACCTTGAACACCCTGTAGACCCTTCCCTAAAATACAGGAAGAAAGACAGAAGCAGGTTGTCATAGAAGCAGGAAATTAGAGTGACTTATAGATGGTCAACATGTATGCTGTTATGTTTATGTAAGTAGTAGTGATTTCACCTATTACATGTATTTATGAAATAGGTGAAAAATTAACAATGAGATAGGTGTAAAGCTGTGATAGAGATAAGGAAACATAGGCCTGTATCCTGTGTTTAGTGGTGTTAAGTCCTAAACAAAATAGAACACTGCATATTGCTATGAGAAAAGAATAATTCTATATCAGTGTTTCATTGCAAAAAGAAAAAAGAAACCCCTTCAAATTGTTATACTTGAGTTGAGAGTAGATTTTTTTCTAATATAGTTCATTACCTCACTTATTTGAATATCTTTGCTAAAAACATTTGAATATCTTTTCTGAAGGATTTGTTAGGACATTTTGTTGAGAAACATCTCTGTAAAACATAATGTGCATGTTTGTTGTATAGGCATCAAAAGAAGAATGTGAACACTTGTTGTCAGGTCACCTGCACATCTCAGATCTTTTAGTACTCACGTATGTGCAATGTTTTCCTTGTAAGAAGACTGAAGCGGTACAGTGTTAAATACCTATCTAGCAGTGCATGCAGCTGTGAGCAAGAAGCTTTAGTAAGAGCACCCTGGAGGCAGAGCTCTGCCCCAAATTAACATGAAATTTCAACAGGAAGAGGTTGGTCAGAGCTATAACAAAAGTCTAGGTTAGAAAATGTAAAGGCATTTTGAATTTTGATATTTTATTAATAATTTTTAATTTTTTCTATCACATTTATGACAATGGACACAATGGCCAATGTGTACATAAAACATACAGCAATGAGTTTATACTAAACAGAGGGAAAAATGTCTTGCTAAGAAATTATGTATGTTTTGGGTTTTTTAAGTCCACTATCTCATCTGCTGGAGGTTGAAAATGATATCATTACAGGCAGGTAAGCTAAGCAGAAATAGTAATACAAGTGAGTTAGAGCTGGGCCCTGAAGAGAGCCAAGACAAAGGTAAACACAGCTCAACTGGAGCGGGAGACATTATCTGTTGGAGACCTGGATTTAAGATAATGACAAACTCACCAAATCTGCATACTTCTTTAGGGACAAACACAAGGACTAATGATGACTAAACAGGTTCTTTTATGTCAAGAGTCCTAACAGACCTTGAAGGGCTAGGACAAAAATATTGGCTTTACTTGTAGGCCTTCTTTTTGTGTAATTTTTGGTCTGCATACTTAAGTTGTTATCCATCCAGAAGAGAAACTTAATGATATGATTACTGTCTTATTTACTTTTCTGACATTGCTGGGAGAAATACCGAACACTCAAGCTTAGGGAAGGAAAGGTTTATTTAGTTCAGTTACTGAAAGTTTCATAGTGTAAAGCAGCCTGAATTACATAGCAATACATTAAGACACTGCCATCCTGTGCTACAGGGCCAGGAAGAGAGACTGGGGTGCCGTTGTGTCCAGGATGACCCACTAAATACCTTCAAGAGAGGCCACCAGGCCTGGGGTGTGTAGGGAGGCACATCTGTCAGTTTAACAGTTCTCGCCTTTTTGGCTCCACCTTGGTCCTCTGGCTCCACCCCTTGAGCCACATGTGCTCCTCAAGCACCACAATCCCATGATTTACATGAAGCATTAGGGGGACAGCTAGATACAAACCATAGCATTCAGCCCTGAACCCTCAAAGTGTCGTGTACATCTCTTTCTGCAAAAGGCATTTTAGTCCAGCTCTAAGAGTTGCTAAAGTCCCAACAGTTTCAGCATTGCTGAAAAGTCCAAGTCCCAAGTCTCCAAGATCCAGAGCAAACTCTCAGCTGTGAGCCCCTATACAAGTGAAAAGTTAAATACATCCAATATTCAAAGGCACAGAATAAACATTGCCATTCCAAAAGGAATACACAGGAGGACACAAACCACTGGGGCAAAAACAAGTCCAAAATCCAGCTGGACAAACATATATATTTCCTATATTTCCATGTGAAACATCTGAAAAACTCTGTGGCAAATTGTGAGCTCCACATGGCTCTGCCCCTATGGTACCTCTGGTCATTGTAGCTCCCATGACTTCTCTCTCAGGCTGGCTTTGCTCCCTTTCTACAGTTGCTCTTAGATAATTCACATTCCTGGCTTTTCAAAACTTCTAGGATTTCCGCAAAACAGGCTTCTCACTCACAGAGTCACACACTGCCCTCTCAGGAGCACACTGCCTGGCCTCCCCAGCCTTCTTCTGAAATTGAGGTGGTAGCCTACTTAACCTCAGAACTCCTGCATTCTGCATGCACCTAAAAACAGCACCATGTGCATGATGTCAAGGTCTGCTGCCAGCTGGAGCAGTAGCCAGGCTTTCCTCTCTCTTGGCTGTAGGGGTTGAGTGCCTGGATTGCTGAGCACTCTGACCCTGATTATGAGAAAAATTCTCTATGCTGGTGTGGCCTCTGCCTCCATTCTGGAACCTGGTGTGGCTGCTGCCTCCATTCTGGAACATGGGGCTCTGCAGCTTTCTCCTCAAAGCAAAGTCTCTCACCCTTGTGATTCTGAGGCTTCAAAGGGCGAGAACCTGTCATCTCCTGTGATGTTCTCAGGACATCTTTTTCACTCTCCTATTCCTCCTGAGCAATGGAGATCTCAGCTCTATCTTTGCAGTCCACAGTCTTCCTGGCACTTCCTTTCTGGCCAAACTCACAAAAATTTAGATCATTTTACTGAGATCCTTGTTCTTCTTTCCTAACATAAATCTGACTAAGAGCCCCTAACAATAACCATACCGCTGCCCCAATATTTGACTGCTTTGAGATTTCCTTTGAAAGATTAATCAGGGCTGGGGAGATGGCTCAGTAGAATAAGCACTTCCCTGGCAAGTGCAAGGATCTGAGTTCAATCCCCGGTTCTGCCGAAAGATTAATCAGTCTTCCATGTTTAATCACAGTCTCAGGCAAAGTCTCTGGACATGGGCAAAATTCAGACAAACTTTCTACCAAGCCAAAACACAAATGATCTGGAATCCAACAACCAATGCAGTCCTTCTTTCTAGCAGAAACCTCCCCAGCCTGGTCTTTTCAATCTGATCTCTGACCAGAATCTTCCCTACAGAATAGCCAAAGCTGTTCCAGCACTTTGCTTGTAAGTGACATCTCCAAACCTTTCCTATCTCTTCCCATAAACCGTTCCCAAAAGCTTGAAATCCACATCATCAGGTATAGCCACAGCAATGACCCCACTTCTCTGGTACCAAATTCTGTCTTAGTTACTTTTCTCTCGTTGCTGGGACAAATATCCAACACTCAAGCTTAGTGAACAAAGGTTCATTTAGCTCACAGTTACTGGAAGTTTCATAGTTTGAAGCAGACTGAATTACATAGCAAGACCTCAAGACACTGCCCTCCTGTGCCACAGGGTCTGGAAGAGAGGGTTGGATGCTGCCATGTCCAGGATGACCTGCTCCATACCTCCAAGAGAGGACACCAGTTCTGTGCAGAGGTAGGGAGGTGCATGCTATCAGCTTAATGGTCCTCGCCACTCTAGCACCTTCCCTCAAGTCCTATCCTGATATTCTGGCCCCACCACATGAGCCACACACTTCTCCTCAAGCACCACTACCCCATGATTTACATGAGGCTTTGAGGGGACAACTAGATACAAACCATAACAATTACCCCATAATAGAGCAGTTATATAGGTCTTCATTTTAAGTTGATCTTAACCATCCAGCAGAAAAGCATAACCACGAGGTATAAAAAGTAAAGCCATATTAATATGCTGAACTGTAAAAGGCTCAAGTCAACAACTTCTGACATTGGCAGTTCTGCTGAAAACCCACTACTATTATGGACTATTTTACTATATTGGGTAATTTTTCAAGCACCTACAATATACTAATGGCAATGGAATACCCATCTCTGATGAAACTAATCAACAAAGGAGGGTATAAATGAAGGACCATTTTGAAGTTTAAAATTATACACACACACACATGCACACACACACACAAACACACACACACAAAGTAGGATAGATATAACGTTACTTTCTCTGAGTTCAACAAGAAGATTTGTACTGTATTTAGACAAGATATCATGTCTGCATCTTGTACTTTGAATAACTACTATGAAGACAACAATATGCAGTGTATTAATTGTTGCAACTGTCCTACTAACCTGTTTTGA
This sequence comes from Octodon degus, assembly GCF_000260255.1. NCBI lineage: Eukaryota > Metazoa > Chordata > Mammalia > Rodentia > Octodontidae > Octodon > Octodon degus. Next base: position 1,290,865 of record NW_004524588.1, read on the forward strand.
AACTGCCTCATTGCAATTTGTTTCTCATTAAAATTAATTTTAAAAATGATGACTAATAAACATCAGTTACCATGGAAGGTGACCTAGCACACAAGACCCATCATTTTCTAGAGAAAGTCTTTATATTCTATCCATACACACTTATTACATGACTGGTTTCCCCACTAGATCATTATTACCTAAGTGAATATACTTGTGCCTTTATTTTCTAATCATAGCTATAACCCATGTCATATCCATTTGGGTACTGATTTCCAAAGTTGCTTTGTAATGTGGTGTTTCAGCAACATATTGAAGCCTCCTCTTACCCCTCAGGATATGTATCTTTTCATTTCAGGAAATGTCCTCTTAAGCTCTAATTCTATAATTCATTCCTTGATTTTTAGAGAACAGGAAATCAGCATATCAAACATCTAACAGGTTTGAAACTGTAATATTTCTCTTATGCCATATTTGGAAGTTCTAATATTTCCATAATAATATCATCTGAACTTAGTGTCTATAATTATTATTTTATTTTTCCTTATATACCATTATCTTCTACCACTGGCAACATAATGATATGCTTGCATTTACAAAATGTTAAGTAATTGTGATGATTTTAAGGAGAGAGTTTGCTAGTTTTGCACCAGTGATCATTGCTCTGACTTTGTCTTGATAGGAATTCTTTCACATTAACTTCAAAGACAATATTTCTCTTCTTATTAAACTTTTTTAAATAATTATATTGAGACACAATAGCAATGAGACAGTTTCAAACTGGATTAGTAGGACAGTTTCAATAATTAATGCACTGCATATTATTAACTTCTTAGTGGTTATTTACAGTACAAGTTGCAGAAATGACATCCTGTCCACAAACACTATTAGAACAAATATTTATATTCATTCAATTAAGAGAAAGTAGGTGTATATCTATCCTAAATATACTGCATATACAGATACACAATGGTCCTTCATCTGTATCCCCTTTTTTGTTTAGTTTTATCAGAGATGGGTATTCAATTGTCATTTAAATACTGTAGGTGCATGAATTCAGCCAAATATTCCAATATAGTCCAGCAGTCCATAATACCAGTGGGTTTTCCATAAGACTGGCAATGTCAGAAGTTGTTGACTTGAGCCTTTTACAGCTCAGTATATTAACATGACTTTCCTTTTTGTACTTCATTTGTATACATTTCTGCTGGATGGTTAAGGCCAAGATAAAGTAAGACCTATATAACAAGAATGGTAACTTCTGTATCTGAAAAGGTCAAACAAATCCCCTCAGAATTTACCCTGAAACCCTGTATCACAGTTTGTAGATCCTTTTTCAGTGTCAGCCATACTGATGAGTCCTGGCCATTGCTTGACCAATTTGCTTTCTGTGAAAAGCTGAGAGAATGTTTTCTCTTCATGTAACTCTCCTTAGGCACAGTCTACATTATTGATCACATTCCTCTGTGGCCCCATAATCTCCTTGATCAGAAAGTTTGGGACACAACTGAGCTACATGATGTTACAGTACAGATTCTCCTACTATCTCCTGAGGCCTCACTGACATTGAAAGGCTAGGGCCAAAATGCTGGCTGCAATTGCAGCTCTTCTTTTCTTTAATTTTTGGTCTGCAAACTTAGGTTGCTAAGCCATCAGAACACAAGCTTATTATTTTTACCCTAAAACATAGGCAGTTGAGCTTAACCACATTATTTGTGTGAATACAAAACATTTTAGACATAACATAGAACAGGTATTTTCCGTCAAGTATTGATATGTAAAACCTTAAGTCCCACAGAATATGAAGGAAAAAATTTAAAAATATAAAAATAGGAATAAACAATTACATATTTTTACACATAGATTTAGAAATCTAACCTTATACAGCATTGCAGCAGGACGTTCCTGTGACATTCTTTTTTCTTATCTCTTGTTTTCATTTATTACCCTTTAAAAAAACTTTACCTGAAAGACGTATGGAAGTAATTGATATGTCATGACAAGCAGTATGTATTTAGGAGACCAGAATGGCAGGCATTTCAAGCATGACCCTACTATTACACATTGCTGCCTTCAGTGCAGCTGCTTAGTTCACGAGTATCAGCATACATGGTTAGTCAGGGTGAGAATCCTACCAATTAATTGCTAGTTTCAAAAGCCTGCTGATGTTTCTCAGGATCATTGCTTTACCCACCTTCTGCGTATAAATGTATTGCTTTGTCCCTGTTATGTTTCCTAGCTTTTCTCCTTGCCCTCTCTTCGTTGCTAATCCTCAGGTTCTAGCTTTCCTTTTAATTGTGTTTTACCTTTCTATTCTTATTTCTTCCTTTGACTTCTTATACCACGGAGACTACAATATTTACACATGTGGGTCTCGTTCATTTCACTTATGAGCATATTTTCAAGTGGAATTCACTTAAATATAAATGCTTCAAGTTTATGACTCTATAGCTGAATAATGCTCCATTGTATAAGAATATCATATCTTTTTCATCCATTCCTCAGGTGACAGCCATCTTGGTTGTTTCCAAGATTTGACTATCACACATTATGCTGCTATAAACATAGGTACACATATATCACTATGAATTGAGATTTAAGTTCCTCCAGGAAAATTCCCAATAGGGGTATAGCTGGTTTGAATGGGATTTTCAGGCCTAATTTTTTTTAAAGAGTCCCCATACTGATTTCCATAATGGTTGCACCAGTCTACATTTCCACCAGCAGTGGAGAAATATTCCTTTTTCCTCACAGCCTCTTCAACATTTTTTTTTGCTTGATTTATTTATGAGAGGCATTCTTTGTGGTGTGAGATGGTATCTCAGTGAGCTTTTAATTTGCATTTCATGGATGGCTACTGATGTGGAGCATTTATTCATATATTTATTAGTTTTTATAAATTCATCCTCTAAGAAGTATGTGTTCATCTGAGATGCCCATTTCTGGATTGAATCTTTAAATTTTAGGGCCCTAATGTTTTTAGTTCTTTATATATTCTAGAGAACTGACCTTTGACTGAGTGCTTAGTAGTCAAGATTTTTTCTGAATTTGTGGGTTGTCTTTTCACTTGGTTGGTAATTTCTTTTGACATGCAAAAACTTCTCAATAAGAGGATGTTCCACTTCTTAATTGTTTCAAGTTTGACTCATGTAATTTGATTTTTTGTTCATGAAATCTATTCCTGCCGTCATGTCTTCAAGAATTCCTCCCACTTTATCTTCCAGAAGAATTAGTTTCTGTTTTAATCTTTAGGTCTTTAATCCATTTTGACATTAACTTAGTGCAATGTGATAGACCTGGGTCAAGTTTATTTTTTGACATGTAGATAGCCTGTTTTTTCAGCACCATTTATTAAAGAGGCTATCTTTCTTGAAGTAAGAATGTTTGGCCACTTTGGTGAAGATAAGGTGGCTGAGTTTGCTCATAGAGGTGTCTGCATCTTCTAATCTATACCATTGATCCTCAGGTCTATTTTGTTGCCAGTACCATTCTGATATTATCACAGTCAATTTGTAGTATAATTTCAAGTCAGGAAATGTAATGCCTCCTGCCTTGTCTTTGTTGTCCGGGATTGCCTTTGCTATTCTAGGTCATTTCTATTTCCAAATAAATTGTAGGAATGGTTTCTCAAGGCCTGCAAATATGTTGGTGGTAGTTTAATAACAATTGCATTAAATCTCTACAGCAATTTTGGGAGTATGGGCATCTTCACAATGTTGGTTCTTCCTATCCAGGAGCAGGGAATATCTTTCTATTTTCTGAAATCCTCTAAGAATTCTTTTTTGAGACTACTGTAATTTGCCTTGAAAAGATCTCTTACTTCTTTAGTTAGACTAATTCCAAGGTATTTTATTTTCTGTGGTGCTATTGTAAAAGGTATTGCTTCTCTAATTTCCCTCTCAGTGTGTTTGTTGTCTGTGTAGAGGAATGCTATTGACTTTTGGATATTGACTTTGTAACCTGCTATGCTACTGAATTTGTGTATCAATTCTAGTACCTTCTTGGTGGAGTTTTTTGGGTCTTTCAAGTAAAGTATCATGTCATCTTCAAATAATGATAATTTAACTTCTGCTTTACCTATTCTTATTCCTTTTTTCTCTTTCTTTTCTAATGACTCTAGATATTGATTCCAGAACTATACTGAATAGGAGTGGTAATAGAGGATATCTTTGTCTTGTACCAGATCTGATTGTGAAAGATTTCAGTTTGTCCCCATTTAGAATAATGTTAGCCATTGGGTTGTCATAGATGGCTTTTATCAGATTGAGGTAGAGGTCGTCTACTCCAATTTTCTGTAGGACTTTGAATATAAATGAATTTTGGACCTTGTCAAAACCATTTTCTGCATCAATTCAGATGATCATGTGATTTTTAGATTCAGTTCTGTTGATATAGCATATTACGTTTATAGATTTGAGTATATTGAACCATCCTTTTATCCTTAGGATGAATCCTACCTGGTCATGTTGCATAATGTTCTTGATGATTTGCTGTACTTTATTTGTTAGGATTTTATTGAGAATTTTTTATCAAGGTTCATGACAGTGATTGGCCTATAGTTCTGTGTTTTAGTTGTGTCTTTCCCTGGTTTTTGTACCAGTATAAAACTTGCCTCCAGGAAGGATTTTGGAAGGACTTCTTCCTTTCCAATTTCATTGAAGAGTTTGAGAAATATAGGGAATATATCTTCTGTAAATTCATTATAAAATTCAGCTGTGAATCCATCAGGACCTGGACTTTTCTTTGTTAGTAGGTTTGTTTCTACAGTTCGTATATCATTGGCTGTTATTAGGTTATTGAGAGTTGCTATATCTTCTTGATTCAGATTTGGTAATTTGTACCTTTCTAGGAATCTGTTCATTTCTTCCGTGTCTTCTATTCTGTGAAAGCAAAGATTCTCAAAGTAGCTCTTTATAATCTTCTGAATTTTCACTAGGTTTGTAGTAATTACACACTTTTCATTCTTTGTTACTTGTATTTGAATTTTTTTCTTTCCTCTTTTGGATGAGGTTAGCTAGGGGCTTATCAATTTTATTTAATCTTTCTTAAAAGAACCAGCTTTTTGACTTGTTAATTCTTAGAACTGTTCTCTTCATCTCGACTGAACTAATTTCTGATGTAATCTTCATGATTTCTTCCCATCTTTGGGCTCTGGGTTTGGTTTGCTCTTCCTTTTCTAGATATTGGAGGTGCAACATTAAGGTGTTTATTTGTTCCCTTTCTGTTTTCCTAATGTATGAGTTTGCAGCTATAAATTTCCCTCTAAGAACTGTTTTCATAGTGACCCATAAATTTCAAGAAGTTGTGATTGAATTTTCATTGAATTGTAGATATTATTCAATATGTTGTTTAATTTCATCTTGACCCATTGATTGCTTAATAGGGTATTGTTTACTTTCCATGTATTTGGGGGATTTCTGGTTTCATTTGTCGTTCATTTCCAGTTTCACTGCACTGTTGTCAGACAATATGCATGGAATAATTTCTGTTTTATTGCACATACTTAAACATGACCTATGGACTAGTATGCTGCTACTTTAGAAAATATCCGTGTGTAGCTGAAAAGAAATGTGGCTTCAGCTTTGCTTGGGTAGAACACTCTGTATATGTCTGATAGGTTTTAATGGTGTCACAGCAGAGAAACAGGCAGAAGGAAAAAGTGAAAGGGGCTTTATTACAAAGGAAAAGGGGGCTTCATTATCTTAGAGGACACAGAGCATTTGGAAAGATAAGAAATTCTATGAATTGGAACAAAGGGAGGCTGAGGCTTTTATGGCCTGTTGCCAGGGATGGGGTTTGAGGGGGAAGTTTAGATACGCCTGAGGAGCTGACTGGGGACTTCCCTGAGGAGGCGGGAATGGTGAAAAGAAACTGCATCCTGGACTGCATTGGAGAAGAAGGGGGAGGTGGTCTCTGGGAAGATGTGCTGTTGTTTTAAGAGCTTCAGCCATATAGATGACCACCATAATTCAGCAATTCATACTAGGGCTGTAATCTATCAATGTCCACTAAACACTTTTGTTACAAGCTCTAGTTCATGTATATATGCTTAATTTATTTAAAAATAAAATAAAGACTTCATTTTGACTTGATGGAGAGTGCACTTAATGTGCAAAGGAGTACATATAGAAAAACTCAGTTCTGGTTCAACTCATCTACTCTTTTTTCACTGAAACTATCTCTGATGGTTCAAACAATATAGGAGTAGCCATTTATTTTTTCTATCTTAGTTGTTGCAGAATAATAATATATCTTCTTTTACCTCTCACTCTGCTATATTTTATGGGTAATGGGGAGTCATTGTAGGTAGCTTCTTTTTTGAGGCATTCAGGATTCAAACCACAACATACAGCATCTGAGGCAAGGGGCTACATCCCAGCTCTCATCATAACTTCTTTTTAAAATATCTTCTATGTATAAGTTTCACAAAGTCAAATGAATAATCAATTCTATCCTATACTGCATGAGAAAATTTGAAAACACAGTTATTATTCATAGTTTCCTTAAAGATCAACCAAAAAGAAAGTAAATTTTTGCTGTCTTTTAGTAATGATGATAGCAAAGCAGAGTGCAGTTGTAAAACCAAATCCAAGATCAAAGCAGGGATAGTTCAACATATACAAATCCATAAAGGTAATATACCATATCATTAGAGCCAAGAACAAAAACCATATGATCATCTCTATAGACACAGAAAAAGCTTCTGATAAAGTCCAACACACATTCATAATAAAAAAAAAAGCCTACAGAGAATTGAAAAAGGTTGTCTATAACTCAACCTGATGGAAGCTATTGATAAGAAACCAACTGCCAGCAACACACTAAATGGCAAAAACTGAAGGTCTTCACTTTAAAATCAGGAACAAGACAAGGATGTCCACTGTCTCCACTCATACTCAATGTAGTTCTGGAAACATTATCCAGAGTAATTAGACTAGAAAGAGAAATAAAAGCAATAAGGATTGGAAAAGAAGTGAAATTATCATTATTTACAGATGAAATGTTACATTACCTGGAGGACCCCAAAAACTTCACCAACCTTGTAGATATAATCACAAAATTCAGCAATTTAGCAGGATACAAAGTAAACACCCAAAAATCATAGCAGTTTTGCACACAAACAATGAACACACAGACAGAGAAATTAGGTAAACCATGCCTTTCACAATAATGTCCAAAAGAATGAAATTCTTAGGAATCAGTCTCACAAAGGGCATAAGAGATTTATACAGTGAAAACTATGGCACTCTGAGAAAAGTAATTGAACAGAATTTGAGAATATGGAAAAATATTCCATACTTCTGAATAGGAAGAAAAAACGTTGTAAAAATGGACATACTCCCAAAGTTGTCATACAGATTCAATGAAATCCTAATTAAAATACCATTAGTTTACCTCACAGAGTTAGAGAAAACTTTCCTCAAATTCATTTCGAACCAGAAGAGACCTAGAATATCAAAAGCAACCCTGGGAAACAAAAAAAAAGGCAGGAGGGATCACAATCCCTGACATGAAATAATACTCTAAATCTATTGTGATAAAAATCAGCACTGTACTGACATAGAGACAGACTTGAGAATCAATAGAATTCATTAGAAGATGAAAACAGAACTGCACATGCGTTCAGCTACCTTATCTTTGATAAAGTAGCCAATCATGATCACTGGAAGAAAGATATTCTCTTTAATAAATGGTACTCTCCACAAACCAAAGAATAAAAATAGATCCATGTTTCTCACCGTGCATAAAGCTACAATCAAAATAGATCAAAGATTTAAATATTAAAACAGAAACTCTAAATCTTCTAAAGCAAAATGTACATGGAAATCTTAAAGATGTATAGGTAGGTAGAGAGCTCATGAACAAAAGCCAAAGTGCACCGGAAATATTTCATTTAATCAATGACTGGGATCTCATCTTTTGGAAAATTTTCTGCACTTCAAAGCAAATCTCCAAGAGAGTAAAAAGAAAACCCACAAACTGTGAAAAAATTATAGTCCACTCTCCCTTTGACAAAGGCCTTCTGTCTAGACTACATAAAGACTTAAAAGAAATCAGGTCTCCCAAATTCAAAGACCCAATCCAAAAGTGGGCATCTGAGATGAATATATACTTCTCTTAGGAAGAACTACGGATGGCAAATAAATATATAAAAAAATGTTCAACATATTTCATCATTCAAGGAATGTGAATTAAAACAACAGCGATTCCATCTCACCCCAGAAAGAATGGCTGACATCAAGAAGTCAGCCATTAACAAATTCTGGAATAGCTGTGGAGAAAGCAGAACGCTTTTCTACTGTTGGTAGGAGTGCAGACTAGTACAACTGCTATGGAAATCCGTGTGGAGATTCCTTTAAAAGCTAGGATTGGAGATCCCATTTAAGTTAGTTATTTCCCTCCTGGGTATTTTTCCAGAAGAACTGAAATCCTCATACCACAGTGATATATGTGCACCCATGTTTATAGCAGTACAATTTGTCATAGTTAAATCCTGGAAACAACCCAGATGCCAATCAACTGAAGAATGGATAAAGAAGATGTGGTATTTTTACACAATGGAGTATCATTCATCTATAAAACAGGATAAATTTGAATCATTTTTCAGTAAAGAGATGCAACTAGAGAACATATTCTTAGATGAAACAAATCAGACCCACATGTGCAAACATCTTATTGTCTCCTTAATGTAAGAATCTGAAAGAGAAAATGGAATCTGAAGGGGAAAATAGATACTGGGAAAAGGGAATGAACGCATTCAAAAGGAAAGAGTTGAGAAAGACAGGAAATAGAGGAGAGAAAGAGATTCATGTATGTATCTAAGCAGGATAGTTTGGACTACGGTACTGGACATTTTGCTGGTCTATGGAAAGGAGCAGATAATTCTTAATTTGTTTTGTCTCCTTTATTCAATTGTTTGTACTTTTTGTCTTCTTAATTTCTTATACATTTCTTTCTTTTTTTTCTTCTTCCAATTTACATGCATATGCAGGGTAATATGAGTAACTGGTTGGAAGACAATACTATGTGTTATGACAAATACTGTGAAATTAATAT
>NW_004524588.1:1307384-1316875 GCF_000260255.1 Octodon degus
GAACTTAAAAAAAAATTGGGGTATAACTATGAATGTCCATTTTGTATCTGTGTATTTAAAGTGGTTGGGATAGATATATAGTTGCATTCTCTTCATGAATAGAATGATTTTTTCTAATGGTGTTTGTAAGTAGGATCACAAGCCTGCATCTTGTACAGCAATTAACCACTAAGAAGAATATATGCAGTGTATTATTTGTTGAAACTGTACTTCGATTTGACTTGAAACTGTCTCATTGCTATATGTTTATCAATAAAACTTTGAAAATAAAAAAAATTTATTTTTTTAGCTGAACACAATATCAAAACTCAAAAATCCATAGCACTCTTGTACACAAACAATAAATTTACTGAGAGAAAAATGAGGAAAACTGTACTCTTCACAATAGCATCAAAAAATGAAATACATTGGAATAAATCTAGTGAAAAAAGTAAAAGACTTATATATTGAATATTACAGTACTTTTAGAGGAAATCAAGGAAGTTATAACAAAATAGTATGATATACCTTGCTGATGGATGGAAAGCACCGACATAGTAAGAATGACAGTACTCCCAAAATTCTTAATAGATATAATGTAATCATGATCAAAATATCATTATCCTACCTCTCAGAAATAGAGAAAACATTCTTAAAATTCATTTGAAATCAGAAGAGACTTGGAATAGTAAATGAAATTCTGGACAACAAATGCAAGGCAAGAAGCATCACAGTCTGTATTAGTCAGGGATTTACTAGAGGAACGGATATAATACAAGGAACAGATATAACACAATACATACAAATGTACAAGAAATTACAAGATTGACTTGGACAGTCAACCACAGAGTAAGATGAAGAAGCGAGCAGAGGGCTTCTACACACACAAGACTGAAGGATTCAGTCCCAAGGTCTGAAGCTCACTGCAGTGTTCCATGCAAGTCTCTTTCAGTCAGCCCATGGGTCTGCAATAGAAGACTGAAGAATCTACTATGAAAGCTGAAGAATCTGTGACAGAAAGCTGATGGATCCAAGCCAGAGTCTGAAGAATCTGCACTGGAATCCAGGAGATGTAGTCCAAGCTAACTGCAAAGACTGAAGTTTGTCTAAGGAAGTAGAATGCCTACTTCTTCCTCCACCTTTTTTATGTTGGGTCACACTGTAGCAGGCCTTCCCCACCCAGGGTGTGGAACCCCCAAGGCAATCCATCCAAGTTGACAAAATGTGTCCACTACTATACAGTCTCTGACATTAAATTATACTACAAAGCTACTGGGATAAAGCCAGAAAAAAAAAAGACCTAATCTGATAAAACCTGTCAAAAAAGAAAAAATAATACAAACCTGAGGATCTGTGGAGCAGATTAAAAATGGGGAAACAACTACAAACACATTCAATCACCTTATCTTTGACAAACATGTTCACTGGAAGAAAGATAACCTCTTTAAGGAATGGTGCCTGAAAAATTGTCTTTTCACAAGCCAAAAATTAAATTAGATCCCATTCTATCACCATGTACTAAAGTTAAAATGAATCTAAAGATCTAAATATTAAAACAGAAACACTAAATCTACTGGAAGAGAAATAAATCTACTGGAAGAGAAAGAATCTTGAAGACATAGGTGCAGGCAGAGAGTAAATAAACAAAATCCAGACTACATAGGAAATATTACACAGAATCAACAACCGAGATCTCATTTTACCAGAAATTTTTTGCATATCTGAGACATCACCAGAGATTAAAAAGACACACTACAGAATGGAAAATAATTTTAGCCCATTGTCCCCCAGACAGAGGACTTCTGTCTATAACACATAATGAATTGAAAAAATCAGACTTCCAAAATTAGAAAAGACAATCCAAAAATGGTCATGTGTAATCAACAAATACTTTTCAGAGGAAGAAACACAAATGGCACAATCCATGAAAAATGTTCAATATTCTTGGTCTATTGAGAAATAAAAATTAAATCAATAGTGAAATTGCATTTAACCCCAGAAAGAATGGCTCTTAACAAGAAATCATCCATTGGGCAGAGGAGATAGCTTAGCACTCTATAAACCTGCTTAGCAAGCACAACAGTCTGGGTCCAATACCTGGTACCACATGCTGTGCCAGCTCACCACAGGCCCACCAAAGAAACCAGGCATGGTGGCACATGCCTGTAATTCAGCACTAGGAAGCCTGAAACAAGAGGATCACTATGAGCCTGAGATTCATAACAGTACCCTGTACCAAATACATAAATTCAAAGAAAAAAGAAAGAAAGAAAAAAGAGAAATAAATAGGTAACAAATGCTGAAGGGACTCTGAAGAAAAAGAAACACTTCTCCACTGTTGGTGGGAGTGTACACTGGTGCAACCACTTTGGAAATCAGTTTGGAGATTTCTCAAAAGGCTGGTAATAGAGGTCCCATTCAACCCAGATATCCCCTTTCAGGGCATCTTTGCAGAATAATTAAAAGCATCATTCCAGAGCAATATGTGTGTATAGAAATATAGATTTGAGAAAAAGTCTAATGTCCCAAGAGAGTAGGGAAACATAGACAGAGTCCTAGGAAAGCTGCTGTCTGTCACTTGTAAATGCCTGGCAAGCTGGAATACAAGGTTGCAGATAGCAGCCTCTCCTGCAGGCACCCTGTTATTTGATCCCTTGCATGGGATGTTATTAGCTAGCCTTTGTGGGGACCTAGCATTAGGCAAATGGTGAAAGTCAATAGAGATAGTAGTTTGTATTCACTTAAGTAATTATGCACATTCCTTAGCCTGCCTTTAGCCCTCAATAAATGTGAAATGCTTCTGAGGCTCTGGGCTCACTTGGAGAGAGACTAATCTCAGTGAGACCTCTGAAGCTACATTCATCAGGTTTTCTCATTGTTTCTTTCGGCACCGACCCGTAACATACAACATATGTGCACCCTCACTTATAGGTGCATAATTTGTAGTGCCTGAGTGTTGGAAAACATTCAAATGCCCATCAACCAAGGGATGATTAAGGAAGGTGTGTCTGGTAGCAAAGAAGGTCAAACATGAGACTTTTATAAGTAAATGGAAACCATAATTATAAGCAAAATAAATCAGATTTGAGCATGTTGACATCATATGGTCTCCCTGGTGTGAGAAACTGAACACTTAAATAAAGTCTAAAACACAAAATAGATATTGTGAAATGAGAAGAACTTGTTCAAAAGGAAAAAAGAACTGAGATGGGGAAAAGAAGAAAGGAAGGAAGGTAAAAGGCAAAAAAAAAATAAGTTACTTATATTACTAGAGCCCCTTAGGTCTTTGAAAAGGAAAGTTTTTGTTAATATTGATTGGAGAGTATTTTATGCCCATATTTTGTATTCTGAGTAACTAGTCTAAAGATAACAATATGCAATGTAATTACTATTACTATCTACTACTATTTTATTATGAAATTTTGTTTTATTTTTCTCCCATAAAAAAGAAAAATATCAAACAACAAAATTAATGGCAGGCCTACATTACTTCTTATACTTTCTCACTAGTGTTGCCTATCATGTTCTCTCCTTTCTAATTCTTCATGTCTGCATTGTCCTCTTTTTTAAACAATTGTTTATATTCTTTTTTATACATCTATTTAGAAGTTTACTTCCTATTTTTATGTATTAAGTAAAATACAGTTTACCTATATGAACTTTTCTTTTTTACTTTATTTATTTATTTATTTATTTTTGCAGTATTGGGGATTGAACTCAGGACCTTGTGCTTGCCAGGCAAGTGCTTATTCCACTGAGCTATCTCCCTGGCCTGAATTTCTCCTTTTAATCACATCTTACATCACTGTTTTCTATTAAGGCCAAGGCCTTGAAGTGTGTTAAAGTTGCCTTGCATAGTCAAATCTGTCCACATGTGTTATAAGTATATTTTTCTTTTCTTTGGTGTTTTACATAAAATCTATATAGAGTAAAATTCATTTTATTTCTTCATCATCCTTCTGTTCCTCTTTTCTATATTTGCAATTGTAGTGATTTTCCCTTTTACTATAACAAAATGGTACAGCCTGGGAACTTAAATGGAGAAATTTATTTCCTCACAGTGCTGAAGGTTTCAGGTCCAAGATTAAGGGGCCCCTGGGGTTGGGCACTGGTGTGCTCTTGCCTGGTGCTTGTCTCCAGGTCACCTTCTCACACAACCTGTTCTCTGTGAGCTTACATGGCTTCCTCTGTGTACACAGATTCCTAGTATCCTGCTTTTCTCACAAAGACACTAATCCTACTGGATCGGGGCCTTAGTTTATGCTTCATTTAAATTTAGCCATGATGATGTTCCTACAGGCCCTGTCTTAGTTACACTTCTCTTGTTGCTGGGACAAAATACCAACACCCAAAATGAAGGAAGGAAATGTTTATTTATTTAGCTCACAGTTAGTGGAAGCTTCAGTCCATACTTATAGGAAGCCCTTCCTGGTCCTCATCTTGGCCCAGGAAGTCTATATTTATAATCCCAAAAATACATATTTGGAATCCCACCAAGTTAATTCCAATCTACCACTCTCAGTGCAACCCATGAAGAAAATAAAGACAATAAAACATATTTATAATTATGGGCTTCCAAGGGGCCCTAAGTTCAGCCACAAAGATGGCTTTCTGGAACAAAAAAGGCCAAACCAGGGCCAAACTCAAGTTTTATTCAGTCACGAGGAGGACTGACTTGAGGATGAATGAGAATTGCGGTCAGTAGGTGAGTACTGTGAGCTAAACTAGGTGACCTGCATTTACCCTCTGTCATATGCAGAGAGAAGGATATGCAGAAAAAAAATAATTTGCGTTATACCATTGAGATAGTATCTAACATTTTGGGGTCTGTGCTTCAGCTCTGTTGTGTAATTTTTTAAGTCCCAGGAAATCATAGCCTCAGTCTTGAGGCACCATCCCAGCCAACAGCATGGAGCATTAGCTCTTCATCCTTATCAACCCAGCTCATATCAAATGGCAGCAGGTAGGGGTTATCAGGGAAACACAAGTGCCATCTTCAGAGACTACCACCAGTACCTTGGCTAGACCAATATGTATTGCTTAAGGCCAATTGAAAGGATAAAGAGAAGTCCTAGCTAGTTCTATACATATCAATACAAGGAAATAGGGTCCAGCACAGCCAAAATGGAGATAATCACTTTTATTTTAAAGAGAACTGCTCAGTTGTATATTCAGCTGGTTCCTATGCAGAGTGGCACAAGGAAGAGAGCAACCATTCATGTGGAGGCAAATGGAGGCTCAGCAGCTCAGCTTCCTCTCTCCCCTCCTCACATTGTAATTCAGATTATCCATCCCAGGGCCAGGGTGTAGCGCTCACATCTGCGATCCCAACATTGGATCAACAATCAATCACAAACTCCAAAATTTGTCCCATGACTACACGAAGCTTTGGGTAACAATTACACACAAACCATATTAGACCCTATTTTCAAATACACTAATATTGTAATTTATAGCTTTAATAAGTATCTTTGGCATCAAGCAAAAGAACAACTTTATCTCTGAAGTAGAACCACTGGTAACACTTTCACTGAGGAGTTGGGTATAGGAAATAGCATTAAACTTTTATATTTTGAAATAACACTCACTCTAGGTTATATTTTTATCCCAAAATCCAGGTGTCATAGCAGGCTCAGAACTTTGAAAGTACAGCACTTGTCTTATGTCACTTAATTTATTTAGAAAATTTTTCATGCAATTCAAATTGTTAATTTTCTCCTCTAGAGATTACCTCTCATTCATTTAATATGCTTTCTGGATTTCAATTTACTTGAAAGAACTCAAATTTTAATACAATATACACATATTTTATGACATTATATTGTATGATCTAGAATGTACAGACTAGAAGACATAGAATCTTCTTAGTATCATTCTTGAGATGTGCCCTAGCTGAAAAAAGAGAATTTTCAAGAACTGAATTTGGATGATGGTTTGACAACAAGGCAGCAGCATATGGAGATTCTTTTGGTAATGGGTCTATACTGTATCCCAAGGGTGATAATAGATAGAAAAATTTACATACTTGTTAATAAACATAAAATTCCACAACATTGATATTTGTAATGTATTTTATTAGGCTACTACTAATAGTAGTAGTTTCTCTAAGATGACATAAAAAGCCATTTAACTCAATATTAAATCAATAATTTGTGCTTATTGATGAACCCATATAGAAAATTCTCCATATACAAATATGCCAGTTATCATCACAATTAGTGAACATTTTTTACTTTTGAATAATTTCGTTATCTAAGTCAACAAAAATGAAAAACAATATTAATTTATGAAAATGAACTAAAATATCATTATACATACATATAAGCAGATGATATAATTTTTAGCAAAGGACAGTGAATGAGATTAAAGCACAAAAAATGATAATTGAGTGTATGGATTTCCTAAGTCAGCAAACAAAAATGATTATATCTTTTGAATATGCATTATTCAGGCACCTGACATGTCATCAAAGATATTAAGAATGTATAAAATTAGCACCAAAATTAACTACTCTTTGATATCCTTTTTCTCAACAAATTCCAGATGCGGTTGTGAACAGCCTTTTCCTAGGGATATTTCTTTAAAATTTGGGGGGAATTTGTCACTGCTGGGATTATTACAATAGGTCTCTGCAAGGTGAGATATGTTTTTTTACATCTCAGAACCTCAACTTATTCCTATAAAATATACTATCACACATATGTGTTCATTAAAAAGTTGTAAGATACGCAAATTAGTCTGCCACATTAATATTCCACCCACTATTTCAATAACTATGGATGTCCACTTTCCCTGCATTATTTCCTAATTAACTGCATCCAAAACACACATAGAAAAGTTAAGCAATTTTTTTTTAATTTAGGGCAGGGTCTAGAGGGTGTACAGGGTCTCACTACATAGATAGGACTCATAAAAATTCTCCTGCTTTTAGCCTCTCAAGCACTGGGATTACAGGTGTGTGTCACCACACCCAGTTTCAATCACTGTCTCAGTGCTCCCAGGGGGCAGGGCCAGCATGGCACAGTGGGGATCAAACCCCAGCTGCTGCATTCTGCCTAAGCAGATGCTTTAGTCTGCTGAGCTATCTGGCCAGCCCTGTTAAGCAATTATGAGTGAATGAATTAATGGCATTAAGAGAACAAGAAAATCTATTTATCCATGAACCCTAAAGTTTGAAGATGTTCCTCACAAAAATAAGACACAAGTAAAGAATTCTTCAGTTCTAGAAATATACACAGGACTCTGTATTATTGAAAACTTAGCAATGTTGAGCATAAAAATAATGGCCATCGCTTCTCAGCCTTTTGGCTAAGATCAAGTGTAAAATAATGGCCATATTTTCCTCTCTGTATCTCAACAGTTGATTCTAATTCATTTTAATATTTTTAACTATTTTGTTACATTTCCTTTTATTTCTGCTGCACAACTAATAATATCATACACAGTCTGTATGAAGTAGTCATTTCTAAATAATTTTAAATTTCCATACCTAAAACAATTCATTTTTTTCCAAAACTGTTGATATATAAGTATGACAAAGTATAATAAAACAGCCAATTTACCAGAGTGCTACTCAATTAAATAACTATCACCAGTCATTATTTTATATCATGAGCATGAGAATGAAAATAAATTGTATATCATACTTAAAAATACAGTGAAAATATGTTTTCAACTGGAAATGAAATAATCATAAAAATTCTCCAACTAATTTTAACATTTAAACTACTAATACAAATTGTATAAACTAGCCATATGAGTATAAGAAATTTTAAATAGACACTTGCATTTCAAGTTATGGATATGAGTATCTGACTTCCAATAGTCTTACATTAGTCTTCATTTCTAATCTAGAAATCCAAGAAGATATTTTACATGAAGAACTATTTTCCAAGAGCATGAAATTATAGTTGTTTTGGAAGTCATTTTATATGTATAAATCCAGAAATATATCTTAAATTTCTCATTTTAGAACCTCAAAAACTTTATTATATGAAAATACATTGATAAAAATATGACTAAGGATTTTTATTTTGAAGAATTTTTGGCAATAATTAGAAATTTCTTCTTCTTTTTCTTTTTTTGTTTTATTTTTTGTCTTTGGTGCCGAAGACCAAACCCAGGGCTTCCAGCTTCCTAGGCAAGCATTCTACCACTGAGTCAAATCCCCAGCCCCAACAATAATTAGAAATTAAGAGATCTAATTCTAGCCCAGGCCCGGTGAGTGCATGGGAGAGCTTGCTGCTACTCTGCACCAGCGTGACCTATTGTTGGTCCCAGTCCAGGCAAAAAGTGGGTGAAACCCTCTTCCACCACCTTAGGATGCCCCCCACCACTCCACAGCACCTCCCAGACCCTGTCTGCCAAGTAGGAATTTCTGCCTCATTCTGGGAACGCCCAGACCCAGTCCTAGCCCAGGCCCGGTGAGTGTGTGGGAGAGCAGCCTCTCCCCACCTACTCCAACTTGTCCCCTCCAGTCTCAGCTCAGGCCTGGCATACAGGTCTGGGGTAAAACCCTGCAGCTGCAATTCCTGTAGAGAGTGTAGAGGATAGAACCACCCAGCTAGTCCAGGAGCAGAACATCTTGCCAGAGGGGCACAACAGGTTCACCCCCAAAGGCAGCAGCAGGAAGGAGCTGAGCACAACAGCTAGACCCAAGCCAGACACAGGTGGATAAATCCAAAATTTGTAGATCTGCACATGCATTTCAGTATGTGCTAAGGTTGTAACTAATACAAAAATCTACAACAAAGGTCAGAAAACAGGGCTACACAAAATGACAAGAAGGAACAAAATACAATCTCAGAACCCAAGCCCACACATAACAAGTGCAGAGGACACTAACACAGAACAAATTGGGAATCAGACAGCTGAAAGCAATGAATCAACTGCTTCTGAAATAAAGAAAGAGCTGCAGAAAGGTACACAGGAACTCAGGTTGGAAATGAAAAAAAATCCCTGAATTAATAACATCTGTAGTAAAGAATCAAATGCAGAAACATATGGAGGAAACCAAATGCCCAACCAGAACAAGTGCAGAGGACACAAGCTCAGCTGAAATGTATGAATTAATAGCGTCCATAGTAAATGAGCAAAAGCAGAAACTTAAAGAGGAACTCAGAGCGCAATTCTTTTCTGAAATAAAGAAAGAATTCTCAGAACTCATAGAATCTGAAGTAAAGAAGAAACTAAAGAAACATAGGGAGGAAACCAAATCTGAAAAAAAAACACTGCAGTAAAAGAATTCATACCTGCTTCTAAAGAAGACATTGATAATAAAAAATAGAGATTAGAAAAATGATGGATTCCTTGAATGAGCAATACAGGAAAGAAATAGATCACATGAAGCAGAGGCAAAGAGATATAGAGGAAATTAAAATCTCAATCATAAGCATGCAAAACGGTATCAGTGAAAGGGAAGACAGAGTTTCAGATCTTCAAGATGCTGGTGCAGCTAGTGAAAAGATAAGAAAGGACCTCTAAAAAACAACAAGGATACAGGAAAGAATAAT
>NW_004524588.1:1320885-1324391 GCF_000260255.1 Octodon degus
GGTAGATGGTTGTTCAAAAAGAAGGGAGTGGTGAATAAAGCAAGAGACAGGAGAAGGAATATTGTGGGACTGTCCTGCTTCAAGGTTGTATATGGTGAGATTTTTGGATTTATGTGTGAACATAAGAAGAATATAATTCTTTATGCCTATTTTTAAAATATATTCTAATTTTTAAATGTGTTTATCATATTCTGTAGGGACTTAAAGTTCAACATATCAATACTTGATGAAAAATACCTGCTCCATATTGTGACTAAGATGTTCTATATGCCAACAGATAGTAAGGTTAAGCTTAACCACATAAGTTTTATGATAATAACAATAAGCTTGTCTTCTGGATGGTTAACAACCTATGTTTGCAGACCAAAATTAGAGAAAAAGGAGGGCTGCAAGGAAAGACAACGTTTTGGCCCTAGCTCTCCAAGGTCAATTAAGACTCAGGACATATGAGAACTTGTACTGTAACGTCATGTAACTCAGTAGTGTCCCAAATTTTCTCATCATGGAAATTATGGGGCCAAAGAGGAAAGTGATCAATGATGTGGAGTGTGCCTAAGGAGAGTCACATGGAGAGAAATCATTCTCTCAGGCTTTCACAGAGAGCACATTGGCCAAGTAATGGCCGTGACTCATCCGCATGGCTGACACTGACAAAGATTCTACAATCTCAGGTACAAGATCTCAGGATAAATCCCGAGGGGATTTCACTGACCTTATCAGACCCAAAAGCTACAACTCTTGTTCCATAGGTCCTGCTTTACCTTGGTCTTAAACATCCAGCAGAAAAGTATAAAAACAAAATATAAGAAGTAAATCCATGCTGTTATGCTGAGCTGTAAGGGAATGAGGTCTACAATTTCTGACATTGCCAGTGAAGCGGAAGATCCAATACTATTATGGGCTACTGGACTCTGTTAGAATATTTTGCTGAGTTTACACAACTATAATATTCAAATAACGGAACTTAACAAAAAAAAAAAGTATACATATCCATGTCCATTTTGTATCTGTGTATTCAATGTGGTTAGGACAGATACATAGTTACATTGTCTTAATGCATAGAATGATTTGTTCTAATGGTGTTTGTAAATAGGATATCATGTCCACATCTTGTACAGCAATTAACCACTAGGAAGAATGTATGCGATGTATTAATTATTGAAACTGTCCTACCAATTTGATTTGAAACTGTCTTATTGCTATTTGTTTATCAATAAAATTATGTGAAAAAAAGAAATTAAATCCACATTCATGGAGGAATATAACAGATTACTACCACCATAAAAAACCTTCAAAGTATTAAGAATATGACATTTTCATATCCTTTAAAGCATTGAAGTCTGCAAAAGCAAGGTGAGGTGTGGGATGATTGCAGATTAGTAAAGCTTTACTTTAATCTCCATAATGTAGTGTGTGTAATGAACAGAACAACTCCTCTGGAACTTTGGTTGATACTATTAATTTGGTGAAGGTGCTTAATCTAAACCTATCGTGAGGGTTCAATAAAACAATTTTCCTCTGAGTGATTAATATAATAGCACACCTTCACTGTTCTATGTCAAATTGAACCACTTTTCAACTCCCTGTTTTATGAACATCTTATTAAACATGATTCTCATTAAGTGTATTATATTATTGGTACTTATACTACTTAGTAGGAACTTTTATACTAAGCAGGAAGTGGCAAGTTGTTTAAATATTATATATGCTATAATTTTAAAGGTGAGTCAAATACTGGAAAAAAGTGTATAAGGCTAATGAGATTCAGAAGTTTCCAATATCAATGATATGTAAAAGAGGCCAGTGACCCAGTTCACATGTTGCCCTACTCTGTCTAAATTACAGAGCATGTAGTTTTATCTCATATTTTTTAATCGCTAAAAAAGTATTAACATACACCACAGCTGAGAGTATTGCACCAACCCATTTGTGGAGTTCCTCAAAGATTGTTGATTTCAAGTGGACCATAGAGCAACAGAGATCTTGATCACTTCTGAGGCAGTGGTCCAAGTTTCTTGGCCCATTGTGTAGGTGTCTCAGCAGAGGTAGAGGCCTTTATAGTGGTCAGTTATGCTGTGAATGCCCTCCATATGATTCATATGAAAAGTAGAACCAAACCCTAGCTGAACTGGTGCAAGGTAATACAGAGGCATTCATTGTGCCACAAGAAACAGATTGAGAATTAAAACGTGCATTAGCATTACCTTCTCAGCATGGCACACTCTGTGACTGTCCAAAACATAGTGATGTATAGCCAATCCCTACAGTGATCATGAACACAACTGAGTGGCACAAGGGGTGGGTGTTTAAACTGCAAATGTATGTTCTTCCTCTGACTCCATGCATATTTCTTTTTCTTTTGATAGATACTTTTCATGACCCAGCTTTTCTTCATTTATGCAGTCAAGTGAGCTCTGCTGCCAACATAAGTTCTTATTTTCTAAAGAAGCACAAGCAGCTGAATAAGACGTGGCAAAATAGCCAAATTCTTGGAAAATAAATGAGAAACAAATGAGATAGAAAAATAAATTCTCTCTCTCTCTCTCTCTCTCTCTCTCTCTCTCTCTCTCTCTGTAGGTCTCCCTCATGTCCACATTTCTCAGAAGATTATAAAAATAAACAAATCTTCAAGAAAATTCTTACACTTATTATATAGATCTATGGATATTGTGCAAACAAAATGGTTTTCATAAAGATTTATATAATTGTATGTAATAATCTTCATATGCATATCATACTCAGCATTTTTCAGAAAAGATTAGAGTATTCTCATCTGAACTATAATAAGCAGGTTTAAAATGGAAACTGAAGGAGAAGATTAGAAATTCAGGGTTCTAAAGATCGCATAGCAGGAAATAAAACATTTGAAAACAACCCTCAACTTCACAAAATTTCTTTACTGCAGAACTTGAGGAAATGTCTTTCACTGCATATGGAAACAAATTAGTTTAATATCATGGTTCTTCTGTGTTCTTCCTACTGTATTAATTATTGTTTTCTAAGTTTTTCTCAACTTTTACTAAATAGTATATCCTTCAGTTCTGAATATCCTGTATACACTAATATCTCTCTCTCTCTTTCTCTCTCTCTCTCTCTCCCCCCCATGCACGAGTACTAGATATGTTTCCCTTGGATCCTTCTGGAAAAGTACTACTAAACAAGTATCTACATGTGCTGGTCAACATGCTATTTCTTAGCCCATTTGCAAAGTGGTCACAACAGAATTTCACATCACCTTACATTGTTTCTCACATCATTTTCTTCCTTTCTTCCTTTCCTCCAAATTTTGACTGAACTTGTCTCTCAAAATGTAATCACTTTAATTCAAGACATTAAAAGCCCAAGGCTAAACTATATATTGAGGCATACAATTTCTGTTTGTGCCCTCTCTATGAATTTACCACATGATTATAAAAACAGTTCATTAAAAATATTATTTGAAAATATTATTTTAAAATGCAGCTAGTTACTGAAATACATTTAAGCTTTTTGCTATAAGAAATAAG
>NW_004524588.1:1324572-1325368 GCF_000260255.1 Octodon degus
CAAGTGCCATTTAACGTGGAAGTTCTACACTCATTTCTACACTCCTCATATAGTTGTAAAAGGCTACATTCTACCTATGGCCATTTTCCTTAGAATTGTGCAGTAGCCAGCGTTTGTCTCTCAGATAATATTCTATTTGGATAACACTGTAATTGAAACATGAATTGAACTAGTAAGACCTGCAACCTGGAGATTTTCTAATAAATGTTATTTTTATTTGTATAACAGTGATAATATGATTTATTCTTTCATTAGCTACTTCATTAAAATATAACTGTTGACCACCTACTGTGTATGCTAGCTCTCAGATCTTTGAAATGCATAGAAAACACCACAGACTACATCTACTTTCATTGTACTCAGAGAGTAAGATAGTTAAATAAGTATATGAACAAATCAGATGTGGAGATGACCTATCTAAAGTATAGGTAATGCTGTTAACATTTCACAACAAATCAAGTTAGTGTTCAGAATTGAGTTGTAGAACACAGTTAAACATTTCCTTGTAAGAATATAACTTGCAAAAGGGATATACAGATGAATGTCCATTTTGTGTCTGTGTGTTCAAAGTGGTTAGGATAGTTTTATATAGTTACATTCTCTTAATGAATAGAATGATTTGTTCTAATGGTGTTTGTAAATAGGATCTCAAGTCCGCATATTGTACAGCAATTAACCACTAAGAAGAACATATGCAGTGTGTTAGTTATTGAAACTGTACTACCGATTTGATTTGAAACTGTCTCATTGCTATCTGTTTATCAATAAAATTTTTTAAAAAATAAAATAAAATAAA
>NW_004524588.1:1325468-1328439 GCF_000260255.1 Octodon degus
GATGCAAAGATGAACAATGTGAGACTAATAGGCATCAATGAGAAAGAAGAAGTCAATACAAATGACATTTAAAAAATATGAGCAGAAGTAATAGCAGAAAACGTCCCAAATATGAGGAAACAATCTGACATTCAAGTAACCGAAGCATACACAACGCCAAGTAACCTCAACCCAATGAAAAACACCGAGAAATATAATAGTCAACATCCAGAAATTCAGCACAAGAATAATCTACTATAAGCCACTAGAAAAAAAAGCAGATCACAGTCAAAGGAAAACCCATCAGAATTATGGCCTACATCTCTTCACAAACGATGCAGGCAAGAAGAGCATGGAGCAGAGTACTTCAGGTCCTCTATGAAAACAAATTCCAGCCTAGACTACTATACCCTGCAAAACTCTCTTTCACGTTTGATGGAGAAGTGAAATATTTCCATGACAAAGAACAGTTAAAGAATTTCACGATGACAAAGCCAACTTTATGCAGGCTACTGAAAGATGTTCTAGAGAGGGACTAAAATGATCAGAACACCGCAAATGAGATCAGAAGCAAACAACTACATAGCAAGCAATTAAACATAGGAGAAAAAGGAATAAATGACAACAGGTAAATAACATGTCAGTGATAAGTCAATACATCTCAATTCTAACCATCATCGTAAATAGACTAAATTCACCAATTAAGAGAAATACACTGACACAGGAGATTAAGAAACAAAATACAACACTATGCTGTATACAAGAAACACATTAAACTCATAAAGACATTCATAGGCTGAAAGTCAAAGGATGGAACACAATATTACATGGCCCAGCACCTCAGAAAAAAGCAGAGGTAGCAATCCTATTCTCAGACAGTCTCAACTTCAAACCAACAATGATCAAGAGAAATAAACAAGGCCACTATAACTGGAAAGGGGAAAAATTCAAGAGGAAGAGGTAATACTCATAAATATGTATGCACCAAACACGGGAACACCCAACTATATAAAGCAAATCTTAATAACATGAAAAATCTAATATCCAACACCACAATTTTAACAGGAGACCTTAACACCCCCTTATCTCCAAAAGATAGGTCAACCAGACGTAAGCATAGCACAGAAATAACAGGAATGAAGCAGAGCTTGAAACAAATGGACTTGGTGAACAAATACACAGTGTTTCACCCAAACATGGCTGAATACACATTTTTCTCAGCTGCACATGGGTCATTTTCTAAAATAGACCACATATTGAACCATAGGTCATGCTTGAGTATATGTAAGAAAACAGAAATTATTCCATGCACATTATCTGACTACAGTGCAATGAAACTGAAAATAAATGACAAAAGAAACCAGAAAAAACCTTAAATACATGGAAATTAAACGAAACCTACCCAGCAACCAATAGGTCACAGATGAAATTAAACAAAAAATTCAACAACATCTACAATTCAAAGAAAATTCAAGCACAACTTATCGTAATTTATGGGATACAATGAAAGCAGTTCTCAGAGGGAAATTCATAGCTGTGAATTCACACATTAGGAAAACAAAACAGGAACAAATAAATACCCCAAAACAACAAGTTCAACAACTAGAAAAGAAAGAGCAAAGCAAACCCAAAGCTCAAAGATGGGAGGAAATCATAAAGATTAGAGCAGAAATTAATTCAATTGAGAAGAAGAAAATAATTCAAAGAATTAACAAAGCAAAAAGCTGGTTCTTTCAAAGATTAAATAAAATCGATAAGCCCCTGGCTAACCTCATCAGAAAGAGGAAAGAAAAAATTCAAATACAAGCAATAAGGAAACAAAGCTGTAATTACCACAGACCCAGAGGAAATTCAGAAGATTATCAATAGCTACTTCGAGAATCTTTACTCTCACAGAATAGAAGACAAAGAGGAAATGGACAGATTCTTAGAAAGGTACAAATTACCACAACTGAATTGAAATGATATAACTATTCTCAATAGCCCAATAAAAGCCAATTAAATATAAGATGTAATTCAACACCTACCAGCAAAGAAAAGTTCAGGTCTGGATGGATTCACAGTTGAATTATACAAGACATTTACAGAAGATGTAATCCCTAAACTCCTCAAACTCTTCAGTGAAATTGAAAAAGAAGCAATCCTCCCAAAATCATTCCTGAAGGCTTGTACTGATACCAAAACCAGGGAAAGACGCAATAAGAAAGAGAACTACAGGCCGATCTCCCTCATGAAAATAGATGCCAAAATCCTCAATAAAATCCTAGCAAATAGAATACAGCAAATCATCAAGAAGATCATACACCATGACAAGGTAAGATTCATCCCAGGGATGCAAGGATGGTTCAATATTCAAACATCTATGAATGCAATACAATATATCCATGGGGTGAAAACTAAAAACCACATGATCATTTACATTGATGCAGAAAAGGCTTTTGACAAAGTCCAAAATTCATTCATGTCCAAAGTCCTACAAAATTGGAATAGATGGCCTCTACTTCAATCTGGTAAAAGCCATTTATGAAAACCCACTGGCTAACAGAATCTTAAATGGGAAAATCTGAAATCTTTAACTCTTAGATCTGGTACAAGACAAGGATATCCTCTATCACCACTCCTATTCAATATAGTTCTGGAATCATTAGCTACAGCCATTAGACAACAGAAAGAAATAAAAGTAATAAGAATAGGCAAAGAAGAAGTTAAATTATCTTTATTTAGAGATGACATGATTCTTTGCTTGGAAGACCCAAAAAACACCTCCAAAAAACTACTAGAATTAATACAGAAATTCATTAGCATGCCAGGTTATAAAGTAAATACCCAAAAGTCAATAGAATTCCTTCACACAGACAACAAACACACTTACAGGGAAATTATAGAAACAATTCTTTTACAATAGTACCAAGGAAAATGAAAAACCTTGGAAATAATCTAACTAAAGAAGTCAAAGATCTTTGCAAGGAAAATTACAGTACTCTGAAAAAAG
>NW_004524588.1:1334619-1364696 GCF_000260255.1 Octodon degus
AAGGAGAAGATTAGAAATTCAGGGTTCTAAAGATCGCATAGCAGGAAATTAAACATTTGAAAACAACCCTCAACTTCACAAAATTTCTTTACTGCAGAACTTGAGGAAATGTCTTTCACTGCATATGGAAACAAATTAGTTTAATATCATGGTTCTTCTGTGTTCTTCCTACTGTATTAATTATTGTTTTCTAAGTTTTTCCTCAACTTTTACTAAATAGAATATCCTTCAGTCCTGAATATCCTGTGTACACTAAATTTGTTCAAAAAGACACATTTTTGTCCTCAGAATTGTGATTAAAGTCTATTATGCATGACACAAGAGTTCATACTGTGATAAATCTGTCACAATCATAAACTATGTTCTTGCCTTCTAAATCCTGAAAGTTAAATATTAAAATTCAGGCTGGCCAAATAGCTCAGTGGATTGAAGTGCCTGCAAGCAGGCACAGGGGCCAGGGTTCAATCCCTGGGCCTGCCATGCCGTACCCACCCCCAGGGTGTGCTGAGATAGCAATTAAGACTGGGCATGGTGGCACGCACCTGTAATTACAGCCCATGGGAGGCTGTAAACAGGTAGATCACTATTAGTCTGATTTAGTAGTAAGACCCTGAACACCCTATAGACCTTTCCCTAAAAAAATAAAAATAAAAATAAGTAAAATCCAAACACACTGGAATATATATGTGATATAAATTGCAATGAAAACAACAAGGATTTCCCAAAGTAGACTGAAATTTCCCAGGAAAAGCTAAAATATTTACCCTGTACCTAAGCAGAAATTGTGAGTTCTTCAAGTGGGTGGAAATATAGAGTACTTGTATGGAACACATGGATTCACAGATCTGAAAAATTCCTGCCATATTTTGCTAAGTTATTTGAAAACAGGAAGAGTATGTAGTTGTCATTTTTCTTAAGTTGTATATAAAAACATATGCATATATTATTTTATGTAATAAACTTAGCTAAAGAATTTCTAGATATATGTTCATGAGTAAAACACAGGCACTAAGGAAAAGCAGAAGAATAAAATGTAGCAATTTGGGTCCTGTTAGAAGTCACACTTTGTCTAGCACTGGTTTATAAACTTGAAGTTTTCTATTCTTTCAGTCAACACCTCGCCCCACACTGAACCAACAAAAGGGTTATTTTAGGTTCTTGCCCCCACAAATCTGAATAAAATAATGTGTAAAGGAGACACAAAGCCAGCGGCTTGGAGAGCAAGTAAACTAGTGAATTGAACAGCCTATTAGAAATCAAACCTTATAAGATGAATGACCAAGAGTTCATGGAACATAATGTTGATGAGATTGTGAGATCCTTTGTGATGCATCTGCATCTCCCTGAGATGCTCCCATGGGGGGAAATAGCAGCAGAAATCAGAGCACTGTGTAATGAAGTGTGTAAGACCTACAGAGGCATGCCTTAATGTTTGACAGGGTCCCTCACAGGTATCTTCCCACTCATATGCCTTTCATATTCATTCCCCTCATGGTCTCATCTATCCACTACAAGATAATAGAAAAGCACTACTATTCCCACCAACATCACTCAAAAGACCCTCTTTTCTCATTTCATTAGGTGAAGAAAAGTAGGTTGTGGAAAATGTTTATATTGACTAAATAAACTGGGCTGAAGCTAGTAACGAGCTAGGTGCTGAATAAGTTACTCCCCAGATGTTAAGTGCAAAAAATTTTACTTCTCTATTCTATGAACCTGAATTAATCCCAGTTTTATATCAATGAATTCAATTTCCCAAACCAAGTACTACAATTCTAGATATACCCTCAACACAGATAATTTGATCACCAGGAAGATATTAGTCTCTTCAGTCAGTGTGGAGTTCATCAGTGAAATAAAGCCTACACCAACATTCCCAAAACTAATTCTGCAGTGACTCTAATGGTTATTATATTCATACATAAACTTCCCAAGTCTAAGTATAAAAAATAAAGTATGATTTGTAATCTCCAATCCTAAATTTCTAACAAAACCTATTTTCCAAAAATCCAGCTAAATTTGTCTATTTTTTGACCTTCTGTAACTGTGCTAAAGGAATGAGTTCAATAATTTTCAAGTAAAAAATATAAATATTTTCAAAACATTTCAAAATAGCCTCTATCCATGAACTTTGCATCTTTCCTTATGCTGCAATTTTTGTAGCTGATATGGGAGTGAAAGCTGAGTTCTCATTTGCCAGCTTGCAAATAAAGATACATTCTCTTTCACTGTTTTGCAGGCATTCTCCCTTTCTGACCTTTACATAATTGAGTTCATCAAGTTTGAATATCAGCTAGTAAAATTTTTAAACCTAATATGTGGAGTATGCATTAACTGTCCAAATTGATTGATGCAACTTGTTTATGTGGAGACAATCTGAAAGGTTCATCATCACTAAGAATGTATTCTAATGAAATCTTTAGTCTTATAGAAAATGATCTGTGTTTGCCAAGTTTTTCCTTTCAGAATTTTCTTAGTTTTTCTACAAATTTACCAGAAAGCTAATCTTTCCTACATCTGGGGGCTGAAAACTTGTACATATACATAACATTTTTCCTAAAGCTACAAAAATGTTAGTTTACTTTAATGCTTTGCTGTTGTCATTGTGTTTCTTAGACACAAGGTACTCCTGTGTTGAGGGGGTGGATGGTCTTGGTGTAACCCCCTAGTGGTATGATGAACTCTTCTCAAATGAGTTTTTGGTATGTCCTGTAGCTAAACTTGGTTTTATCTGTGTGTTATGCCAGCCACTAAAAGGTCTTCAATATAAAGGAAGATTTTATCACAAGTCAGCTGAGCATCTGGAAATAGGATTTCCAATTCTGACCTGACTGCACAGATAGGATTTAGGTCTATTCATGCAATAAAGAAGAAAAGTTGTGCAAGGTGGTGACAAGCATATTTGAAAGGAAGAATGAATGATGTAATCAGTAGTGTCATCAAAATTCATGACTCTTCATACCATGAAATTCAGGTGTGGCACTATATATTGTAGGTGGAGTTTTGGCTTTGTGATATCACAATATCACCCATTGTATAATTATCCAAACTCATGGAAAATGTTGGTTTGTTTGGCCAGTTTGACATAGCCAAATGGCTATGTCATTTTGGCCAGCTCCAAATTCCTGACAAACTTAAATAATCATTACTATCATGACCTTATTTCTTGGTCATATTGGTCATATCCTTCATTGCTGTTATCTAATACCTAACACTCACAATCTAAAGAAAAAGAACTTTTATGGCTCACATTTCAGTCTACAGTTGGCTGGCACCAATGCAGGATGGCATAGCACAGGGGCATGTTGGAGGACTAGTTGCTTATGTTATATGAGCCAGGAAGTAGGCAGTGAAGTGACGAGCCTTGGAGCGTGACATACTCTTCCAGGTTGTGCCCCAGGGACCTGGATTTTATATCCAATCCACACTTCTAACTTCAAACTGGCCTTAGTCTTCTTGGTCAAACCACCTTCATAAGCCCCATCTGAAGTGCATGAGGTTTCTGCGGAAAATCAGATATGAACCCCAGCAATCTACATCAGAGATGTGGATGGTCTATCTATTTAAAAGTAGTGGGGGTCTATTTATTATTTAGCTATGTATTTAAAATCAGTAGTAGAAGCACCTATAAATAAGAGGAACTACATGATTTACACTTTTGTTTTAATCCTTGCTCATTACAAATGCTCCCAATGGCTTTGCATCTGCACAATCATCTCCCTAAGGATAAAACAACTTGCATAGCAGCCTGCACCAGCTTAATGACCTCTCATGCTCTGGGGTCCACCCACAACTGGCAGCCCTTAGGAAAAGTCCTTAAACAGTTCAGAGCTCTAGTTCTAAATGTGGTATATATAGGCCCCAAAATACAAAGAGACAAAAAAAAAAAAAGACACGTTGAACTTATTATGCAAGGCAGATGCTTATTCTACTGAGCTATCTCCCCAACCCTGTTGAACTTATTATGGCAGAAAATATAAGATAAGAAAAAAATCCCATCTGGTTTAGGAAAGATGTTTGCAGATCAATGCTTTACTCATCATATGGGTACCTGTATATATTCACATTTATGAATCTTCTATTTGATAGGTTTTTCAGCAGTTCAGTACAGAGGTAGGAAAGATAAAAGAAGCCTTTATTAACTTCAAAGACATGGAGAGGATTGAGGGCAGATGGCACAATTAGATTCTCTGGCCCGAGACAAAAAAAGATGAAGCTTTTAGGACTTTTGTAGGGGTGGAGTTTGAGGGCAATGTTCAGATATCTGAGGAGGTGATTGGGGCCTTTCCTTTGGAAGCAAGAAAGGTAAAAAGATATTGCATCCTGGGCTTGTTTTAAGGGCTTCAGCCATGTTATATGACCACCATAATAATTCAGCAATTCATTCCAAGGCTCTGGCCTACCATTCTCAGCTTTTGGTTGCTATGAAAGTGGTGACATGTTCCTGAGACTGCTTTCTACTGAATGGGGCCATAGTCTTGGGGGTGATGGGGGTTGACAGGATGATGGTTCATGCTCATGTAGAAACTAGTGTCAGGTGTCTCAGGTAGGACAAGAAATTCATCATTAGTGAAGGCCCCCATCAGAGACTGAAGAAATCTTGAATAAAGTTTAAAAAAACAGCACGTTATGAGTACCTGTCACCATGATTAAAGGACACAGGAGAGGAAGCAAAAGGGGCATCTATGATCTGAATGTGTCATTTTACCATGACTATGTTGAAGGGGAGGAGTATTGATATTTTAATTTCTAATACCAATGTGTGGAAAGGGAGTCAGGGGCATCTGTAGGACCTCAACACAACTGTAGAGGGGACTCATCAGAACTACAGAATAAGGTGGTGGGATTAAGAGGGTTCCAGGTGGATATGGTGATGGAAGGCTCCTCCATGAACATCAGGTAGATTTCTTGTGTACAAGAAGGACTCATTAGGACTGGAAGTGTCCTGTATGTGATGTGTTCAGTATGATGATGGAGTGAGTGGTCTATGATAGATTGTCTTAAAGTGAACTTTTGTCTCTTGTGCTGGTGTGGCTGCTGTTGTGAGAGCACAAAAATGTGGAGTCTATCGTGGAACTGTGTTGTCTAGTTTTAGGAAGGTAGGCTACTGCCTGAAAGGATGGTCTGTTTTTATGTCCTAAAATGCTCACTGTGTTGTGACCCAGAGAAGAAGTGTATATGGTACAAGGCTGAGTCAGGTTGGGTAAAGTGAGATCTGGGGCCCTTAGGAGAGCCTGTTCTAACTTTGTGTGTGTGTGTGTGTGTGTGTGTGTGTGTGTGTGTGTGTGTAACCAGGGATTGAACTCAGGCCCTTGCACTTGCTAGGGAAGTGCTTATTCTACTGAGCTATCTCCTCAGCCCCTCTGTTGTAACTTGTAAAAGGAGAAATCCATAGGAGCAGTAGGTTCAAGAGGCTCCAACAAGGCACCATTTCATATTTTATAGAGAGGCTGTGCTAGGGAAGCAAAGTTGGGAACCCAGATGTGAAAGAAATTGGCCAAACCAAGGAAAGATAGAACTTGCTGGTTAGTGGTGGGCACCTGAAGGTCACGAAGCCAGGTTTTGTGATCAGCAGTACTTGTACAAGCAGTGAGAGTGAAAGTGAATCCTAGATATTGGACTTTTGGTGAAGCTATCTGAGCTCTGGTGTGGGAGACCCTATAATCTCATCCTGACAGAGTTGAGAAGACTTGCTGTGTGTCATGGGACTAGGGCATGAAATAGGGAGTAGAGGAGGAGGTCATCAATATACTGAAGAAGTAGGCTGGGCTTGATATCAAGGGTCTCAAGATCAGCAGCAAGAGCTTGGCTAATGAAATGAGGACTATTTCTGAACCAATGATGCAGGATTGTTCATGTCAGCTGTGGAGACTGGAAAGTGTCTGGATCCACTTATGTGAAGGCAAAGAGGTCCTGGCAATCTCGGTGTAAGGTTATGGTGAAAAAGGCATCCTTAAGGTCTAGGACAATAAAGTGAGTAGAAGAAGGAGGGATAAGAGAAAGCATAGTGTAGGTGTTTGGCACCACCAGGTGAGTAGGAATAACAGCATTAATAACTCTGAGATCTTGAACCTAAACAATAGGAGCCATTAGGTTTGAGGTTTCCTATGGACTGCCAGCATCACTTTTCTCTTTCTGTCTATATTTCCATTTTGTATTCTCTCTACTATGAAGCATTAACTTATTCCTGTAGAAATTTTTAGCTTTCAGTATGTAAAGTATAATCAGAGGAAGAGACTTTTTTATTCCCTAAGGGAGAGCTGGAAAGCAGTAACAAGAATGCTTTCTTGTATCTGTAACAGGAGACCTCCTGCAGAGGTGGCTGAGGGGCATGGGAGTGAGTGGGGAGGGAGGCAAGCTGCAGGCTTCACAGGAAACAGCAGTGTGTTTGCTCTGTGGGCTGTTATTCTTCCCTTAGCTGGATAGCACAGAGGGAAGCGCTCATGTTGTTGAAGAAAAAAAATGTGCAATTAGTTGTTCCTAGATCCCACTTTGTCCCAAAGTGAGAAATCTTGAGGAAAAAAAGAGTGTAGTTGTAAGTTGGGGAGGGAGAAGTAAGGAATGCGAGGAATAGATGACCAAAGAACTGGCACAGGCAGATGAGAGAAAGGCAGGGGAGAGGGAGCAAAGAGAGTGAAGCGGTGAACAGTAAAGTGTCAGAGATGAAGTATTCTCGCTGGGGCGGGGAGGGGCTGCTGTAGTAGCAGCAGCTCAGGTGTTGGCTGGCAGAGGCTCCAGGTGCACTTCTGTGGGTAGAGTGTAGGGGAATCTGATCTCAGAGAGAGAGAGAGAGAGAGAGAGAGAGAGAGAGAGAGAGAGAGAGAGAGAGAGAGAGAGAGAGAGAGACAGAGAGACAGACACAGACAGAGAGACAGAGACAGAGACAGAGACAGAGACAGAGACAGACAGAGACAGAGAGAGGAGACTGGATGGGTTGTGGGGTGGCTGAGAAGGGCATGTCTTCAGAAGAAATGAAGCCTTTAAGGATTTCTGACCATATAGCAGGAGTTTAAAAGGTTTTCCCTCAGGGGACTGACTTCAGTTGTGGAGTTCATACTGTGCCCAAGCCAACTGGCACTAAAAGGTTAACTTCTTTGGTTTTATGATCTCCCTGAGGACAAGGGAGCTAAGATTATGGACAAGAACTGGGAAGGGGAGCAATTTGCCTTTACCAGACAAGGGTAGTCACCCTCTGCCAAAGACAATGCAGACAGCTTCCCTTAAATCTGAGACTGGAAAACTCTGTAGGAGTCAGCTCACCTGGACTGTATGAGGTGCACCAGTGTTGGATGCAGGCTGGCAGCAGCAAATTGGCAAGTCCCAGAGGTGAGAAGTCCAGTGGATAGACAGGAGCTCATGTCTCAGTATGGTAGGTTTTTCAGCAGTACAATACAGAGATAAGAGAGATACAAAAAGCCTGTATTAACTCCAAAGACACACAGAGGATCTAGGGCAGATGGGGCAGATATATCCTCTGGCCTGAGACAAAGAAAGATGAAGCTTTTCTGGACTTTTGTAGGGGTGGAGTTTGAGAAGGAAGTTTAGAAATATCCAAAGAGCTGACTGGGGTCTTTCCTGTAGCAGAAGGAATAGTGAAAGTATATTGCTCTCTGGGATGCGTTGGAGAAGAAGCAGGAAAGTGGTCTCTGGGAAGAAAAGGTGCTGTTTTAAGGGCTACAACCATATTATATGACCACCATAATAATTCAGCAATTCATTCTAGGGTCAGAAGCTATCATTTTTGGCATCTATCTCATGTTTCATTTTATTATATTTCATATTATTTAAGGACCTCACCACATTATGCTTACATGTTAAACAATGTATATCTAATATGCAGAATTAGAAAAAATATTTTTGGAAAACGTAAGTTAAGCTGAGACATGGCTTATGGAAGTAGTTTACATGTGTGTTTAGTGTATGCTCAGCATGAGTACCTGGGTTCAAAGCTCAGGACCCAGAAAATAAAATAAACAAAATAAAAATAAAAATTTTAATAGCTCTGTAGGAGACTTTATACTACTCTGACATAAAAAAAACAATTTTATTTTTCTTTAAAATTCCATTTTCAACATATAAAAATTTTTTATTTTTAAGAAAATAGAAATAATAAAATGATACATAATTTTAAAACAAGATGATAGGAAATTAACAATGGTGATTATATTGCATATAGTTATCACCAAAGTAATTTTCAGATTACCAGATGCAGACATGTAGGATTGATCAAACAATATAAGCACATACTCCTACTTTCAATGAACTAGTAGAAGTAATACAACGAACTTAACAATCTTATGTTTGTACGTGTGTGTGTGTGTGTGTGTGTGTGTGTGTATAAAATTTCCCTTCCTTCTTTTCCCCTTCCCCCATCCCAGGTGTTCTTTTCATTGACTCATATATTGAAAAACATAGTGAACAGCAAGATACATAATTTTTGAGGAACATGGGTCAATGTTATACAGTAAGTACTATTTGCCTAAGGAGAATTATTGTGTAAATCAGGTCCTTCCCTGACTCAGTCAGAAACTTTTTTAAGTTTTGCTCTTTGTTTGTTTGTTTTTTGCATTTTCTTTTTGCATTAGAGAACATTTGATTGAGAGACATTAACATAATTTGTTATTTCTTACGAACAACTTTTTAATTTCAGACATATGAAAACAGACCCACAATTCTAGGGCAGGCAGCAAAGTGTCCCAAAATGCCTAGAGCCTCAGGGCTTTTTGTTTGCAAGTTCCCAAAACAGTAACTTTAAAGCTACAACTATTGTTGCACAGGTCCTGCTTTACCTTGGTCTTAACCATCCAGTAGAAAAGTATGAAGATGAAATATAGGAAATAAAGCCATGCTGTTATGTTGAGCTGTGGGGGACTCAGGTCAATAATTTCTGACATTGCCAGTTAAACAGAAGACCCAATGCTATTATGGGCTACTGGACTCTTTTAGAATATTTTGCTGAGTTTACACACCTATAATATTCAATAACGGAACTTAGAAAAAATGGGGTATACCGATGAATGTCCATTTTGTATCTGTGTATTCAAAGTGGTTAGGATAGATATATAGTTGCATTCTCTTAATGAATAGAATGATTTGTTCTAATGGTGTTTGTAAATAGGATCACAAGTCTGCATCTTGTACAGCAATTAACCACTAAGAAGAATATATGCAGTGTATTATTTGTTGAAACTGTACTTCCGATTTGATTTGAAACTGTCTCATTGCTATCTGTTTATCAATAAAACTTTGGAAAAAAAACTTGGTTTAGCACTGATTAAACACATTCTCCAAGTCAACATACAAAGAGCCAGGTCAGCTATGCTCAACATTGGCCAGAGCATTGTAAATTTATGGTAATCTGCATTCTTCCTATCTAGCCAATCTGACTATGACAGAATCCCAAAATTTTAATTTAATAGGGATGTAAAACAAATATCATTCCTTCAATACTTCAAAGATTTTCTATTAGTACTAATCAATTAATTCCATGAAGAATATGATATTTAGTTTCTTACTCCCTGTCTTCCAGGAAAAGATTTTTGTAGGTTCCTAACTTAGTCCTGCTTACAAGAATGTCCCTTAATCCAAGGTCAGGAACAATATGAGTATTTCTTCATCAGTTCTGTCCATTGAAATTATTCATTTGTGATTAGTTAAAAAAATACAAATGCATTAGATCCACCTTGAAATGGACATGAATCAAAACTCTAGAAAGCATTGCCATTCTCAAGCTTTTGCTCCAAGCAGTATCATATAGGTCTCTTTGTATCCCTACTGACCACTGTTAGTTCAGACTCTAAACTTGAACACACCAGAGAATGCAAACAGGTGCTCACTCTCCTCAGGACTTATATCAGGCAAATGTTTACAACTCTTTGGAAGACACTACATGAATTCATCTTGAAAAATCCTGTTGTGTATTTTTAGGGATCTGTGTTAAGGGACTTAGACTTTGTTCAATCACAGGACTCTAGTTCACTGAATTGACTCCATGCTAGGCTAAAACTTAAGTCTGGGCTCAAGAATGACTATCAGCTCTCAGTTGCTCTTGGTGTTCAGACACAGACTCTAATTGTTGGAAACCTGTGGGAGGCACAATAACTCCAGGGCCTCCAATACTATTGCAAGTGAGTCTTTCTAAATCCTGTGAATCTGCCACATCATGACTCCATGTCACATATCCCTTAATGGTCACCTGAGTGCCTCTCACCTAAAAAATTCTCTTGGTGCATCAGCGTCATTAGTTACACTGACTTCCTCTTCCCCTACCTCTGCTGAACTAAGTTCCTAGTTCTTTTTACCCCGCCTATTTCCCATAAGTCTCTTGCTATGTCCCGGAGGTGGGACTTCCTGTCATAGCCCAGTTGCCTAGTTACTCGCGCCTTTTACCCGCCGATGTCATTTCCCTATGCCTCCAATATATATATATATACCCAGCACCTCCCCTGAATAAACAAGACTTGATCAGAATCCTGTCTTTTCTCCATTTCTCACGTCTCCTGTCCTTTGACCACTCCTCAATTCACCGCTCCTCTCTCAAGTGACCTTCGTTGACTGCTGGTTTGGGACAGAAGCCCCTCTGGGTCCATCTCTTGATCCAGGAAGTCTATATTTATAATCTCAAAAATATATTACTGGAATCCCAACGAATTAATTCCAATCTACCACTCTCAGTGCAACTCATGATGAAAATAAAGACACTACTTATGGGAAACCAAAGGGCCCTAAGTCTAGCCATAAAGATGGCTTTCCAGAACAAAAGAGCCAACCCAGGCCTGCATCCAGGTTTTATTCAATCATGAAGGAAGAGTGACTTGAGGATGAATGCCTGAGAATTGTGAGAAGTAGGTGAGTACTGTGAACTGAGCTAGGCAGGTGACCTGTATTTACCTCTGTCATATGCAGAGAGAAGGATATGCAGAAAAACTAATTTGCATTATACCACTGAGATCTTATCCAATGTTTTGGGATCCAGTGCTTCAGTCCTGATGAGCTCTGATGTGTAATCTTTCAAGCTCCAGGAATTCATAGCCTCTATCTTGAAGCTCAATCCCAGCCAACAGTGTGGAGCACTGGCTCTTTGTCCTGTCTCAACCTGGCTCATATTAAAGAACAGCAAGTGTAGGTCATCAGGGAAATGCATATGCCATCTTCAAAGATTACCACCAGCACCTTGGCTAGACTAATATGCATCACTTAAGGCCAATTGAAAGGATCAAGAGAAGTCCTAGCCAGCTCTGTACATATCAACACAAGGAAATAGATTCAGGCTCAGGCAAAAATGGAGATGATCACGCTTCTTTCACTGAGAGCTGCTCAGGTGGCCCTCCACATCTAATGAACAGCTGTTTTATGAATCTACTCAGCAAAGCTTTGGATTTCCCTACTTTTTATGCCTTTCACATAATCATCAATAAGTTCATGTTGCCAATGCTCAGTCTTGGTCCTGTATGTCTGATGAGCAGCACTGAGGAAATTCATCTGCATTCAGGCCCACTGTGTCATCAGTGGAGCTTTATCCTTGCTCATTACTCACCACTCTCAGCCTCTCTTTTAGTTCTGTCTCTTTTCAATAGTATCCAGTATTGCTAGGGATCCTTTCTTCAATTAATAATCAGCTCTGCTGAGTTTGCTGGTGACCTCAGAGTCTCTTTATGGAGAGACTCACAGAGGTAAATCAGACTGATTGCTCAGACATATCTAAATATCTATCTACATCTATCTGTAGATATCTATATCTATATCTCTATATATATTTAAAATGAAAACACTTTTTCTTCAAGACATATTTAACAGTAATACTACACAAATTTAACAAGAAAAAGGGATCTTCAAAAATGATTTTGTTTCAGTTTCTCTTAAATCATATGATGGTGATCCAGAATTTAGTTTCTAAAAATAACTATGATTGATATTATGTGATAAGTGTAGAAACTAAGGAGAGTGACAACTCTTTAACGATTTGCATATACTATACTCAGTATGTAAAACTTGCCAACAAAAGTAAAATGAGCACAAAATGCCCTGAGTAACCTTAATATATTGGCTAGGACATGGGTAAAGCCACTGCTTTTCTCAAGGACTGAACTGTTATTCTGATTTCTTGGTGTAAAGCGCAGAAATTATCCTTGATTCTATTCTCATTCTGTCTGGAAATACCACCTTTCCCTAGCAGGTTTTGACCAGGTGGAATATAGAGTGTTTCCTCCCAGACTGGACAATGAAGTAGGTAAATCTCCACAGGGGTGAGTATAACCCTTGCCAGGGACCAATCTTTCAATTAATCTTAAAGGATTATAAAATTTCTTCACCAACTCTCCCTCCACAGAGTACCACCTGGTGGTTGTTTGCATGTCTCTATGTCTTCTTTATCCAGAGGGGCCAAAACAATAAATCCAAATGACCCTCCATGGAATTTCTGAAATGATAAACAACTTAAGCCTTTCCTCCTTTTAGGTTGACTACAGCAGGTACTTTATCACAGTGATGGACACTGATTCACACAGGGATCTTTACCTGCCTTTATACTAATAGTATGTCTATGCTTTTGTTGTTAGGAGTTTTCTTTTTCTTGAAATTTACCATTTTAGTCTTTTACATTTTCAGTATATTTGCTCACTACTGATTGAAGGAAATGAAGATCAGATCACCCGGTCAGGGTGAATATTCTTCTCTTTCACTCTCATCTCTGAAGCTTATGGTACATATTTTTCTGCTGTTTTTACAACTGTTGCTCAATTTGCTCCATTGGTCCCTTAGCTACTCTTTAGCTACTGAAGAACAATTTTTGTAGTTATTTTGCAATTGAACTCATCCAGTATTACCTAACTTATCTGCTTTATTTTCTGGTAGTGAGGGTCATGGAGCTAATATGGGTGGGTGGTGAGGGAAGGAGGATACAATCTGGAGGTCTTCAGGTGATTGGAGGAAACCACCACCCAGTGCAAGTGAGAGGCAAACAGGAGGATTCTTGCTGTACAAGTGAACTTGTTCATTTCTGTATGTGCTTCATGGGACCACAGATAAATTTATAACTCTTTTCACATGCACAGAAAAGATTGTACAGAATATCATTGGATATTTATATCAGTAGTACATAATATTCATTTTAAAGCATTTTTAAATAATTTTAACAATGGCTGTGACTGTAATGTATGGCAAGTGTTTATTAAAGAAAAAAATCTAAATTATTGAAGCCAGAAAAACAAGGATTTTGATCCAAATATATCTTTATGTAAGATATCAGTGTTATTGTGTATGAGTATGTTTGCATGCTTTTGTAAAAATTAAAATGTTAGGTAAATATTATCTTGACATTAAACATTCAATAAATAATAGCCTCCTTGACGTAAGCAGATAACTCACAATTCCTAGTTAGAGCTTTGCACAGCATATGCATAGGTCACTGCACAGATTGAATATTGAAGTATTAAAGAACCTCAGTGTTTAAGAAATTACTTGGGGCCAGGGAGATGGCTCAGTGGTATAAGCACTTCCCTGGCAAGTGCAAGGGCCTGAGTTCAAT
The DNA here is from genome assembly GCF_000260255.1 of Octodon degus. Classification (NCBI taxonomy): domain Eukaryota; kingdom Metazoa; phylum Chordata; class Mammalia; order Rodentia; family Octodontidae; genus Octodon; species Octodon degus. The sequence continues at coordinate 1,348,145 of NW_004524588.1, forward strand.
CCCACGTTCCACCAAAAAAGAAAAAAAGAAAAAAGAAATTCCTTATATTTGTTTAGATTCACTTGTATTCTATATGAATTAGAATTTTGTAATGCTATTTTCCCAGACTTTAAGAACTCAGAATAAAATGGTAAGACAAGAACAGCAAAATGGTGTAAAAAAAATATAGCTTTTTATGATGTTTCTTTTTTACCAACAACAACAGATTCCAAACTCCTGTGTGCAAGACTCAGAGTCTTTAGAAGAAACTCAGCTGGGATGGCTGGAAAATACAAGATTCTCAACCAGAGCACCCTGAACCAACTCATTAACTAATTTTGTTTTTTCTTGTTTGATAAAACATTGATAAGAGACATTTTTAAAGAAACTACATTTTTAATTTTTAAAGAATGAAATGTATCCAAAATTATAAATAAATGCATTAATACATCTTTAGCAATTATAATGTACACTGGGCCATTCTCACTGATAATGGAGAGTGTCGTGCAAAGCATATTTGTGTTGATTTTTACTGTGGAGTTTATAATGGGAAACTTAGGAAATGGATTCATAATTCTGGTGAACTATATGGACATGATCAACAGCAGAAAGATCTCTGCAGCTGATCACCTGCTCTCTGCTTTGGCAATCTCCAGGATTGGCCTGCTTTGGTTGGTATTCACAAGTTGGTGTATTCATGTATTCTATCCAGATTTCTTCATAAATTTAGTAATGGTAAGAGTAGTTTATACTACTTGGATCGTAACTTTTCATTTTAATGCCTGGCTTGCCACATGCCTCAGCATCTTTTACTGTCTCAAGATAGCCAATTTTTCCAACTCTATTTTTCATTACTTTAAGTGGAGAGTTAAAAAAGTGGTTTCAATCACATTGGTGCTGTCTTTTGCTGTCTTATTTTTAAACCTTTTGCAGTCAAATATATATATGAGTATCTTAGCTGATGAGTATAAAAGAAGCATGTCATACAATTTCAGTTCACGTTACTTGCCTGAGTTTTCAAAACTACTTTTCTTCAGCAACATCATGTTCACATTCATAGCCTTTGCTCTGTCTCTGGTGATTTTTCTCCTGATCATCTGCTCCCTGTGGAAACATCTGAAGAGGATGAAGCACAGTCTCAGAGAATCCAGAGACATCAACATCTCAGCCCACATAAAGGCCTTGCAAGCTGTGGTTGCTTTTCTAGTACTGTACATGACTTTCTTTCTGTCACTTTTAGCACAACTTTGGAAACATACATTTCCTGCTTTAATCTTTAGTTACACTGCTCAAATCGCTTTTCCCTCAGTCCATTCCTTTGTCCTAGTCCTGGGAAGTAGTAAACTGAAACTGGCCACTCTTTCGTTGTTGAGAAGTCTGAGGTGTGAATCCAAAGATGCTGAATCTTCAGGTTAATAGATCACTGGAGGGCTGATCTATCATTTTTCTGAAAGGAAAATCATTCTGGAAATTCTCATATTCATAATTTTCTACTTCTCTATTATTCTATTATATGCAAGCAGAACAATCCAAAGACATTATAATCATATATATTTTCTCAATTTATATAATGTGTAAAATATCAGATAAAAGGGTGAAGTACAGATTGTTGAAAATCAAATATATGAACTCTATTACTTGAGACATAAAACCCTATTTGAGAACTAAAAACTTCCACAGTCATAAGACTAATTTATTTCAAATTCCATTATATGTTATTATATTCAAACTAACAATTATTTTAGCACATTGTTATTAGTATATAATTTCCATTTGAAATTTATATTCAGAATATTTAATTTTAATTCACAAGAATACCAAAACATGGTTATGATAGTCTTTTGATTGAATACCGTATTGGAAAATGGATACATTTATGTATACTGTCATCACTAAGCAAGTTATCATAGGATTAGCAAATTAGAGTAATTAATGAAAGGCAAATATATAATTAAAATAAAATCTTTTGTGTGTATATATTACTAGTACTGATTGCATGGTAGAAGTTGAAGGTGAATAAAAAATTAAATGAATTTTTAAAGTAAGTGAAAAATCAGAATGAATTAGGTTTAAGACATGTGAAAAGAAAGTGAGACAATTGCTTATGTCCTATGTTTAGTTGTGTTAACCTGTCAGCAATATAGAATCCTATCCTGATGTTCCTCATCTAATAACCTATGTGTTTTATTGACTTTTTGGGCCTACAAACCAGATGTGTTCTTTGGATTTCAGATTCACCCTTGAATTTATGATCCCACATATCTTGCACAGTTGTGTACCTCTTATTGATAGGTCCTCAATGTCTTATTTTTGTACAGTACAACTTGTAATGTTGTACTGAAATTCTGTGTGATTGCACTATACAGCACAGTACTGTAGTTTTATGTCCTATTATACATTATAATAATATATCCAACAGTTATGAAAAGAGAAGCAAAGTCACTAAGCTGCAGTTTCCTTTGACCATTTCTTTCTTCTGAATATTGTAATATATATAATATACATAATTCCTCATTTAGTGACCAACTCAGGTGAACAGTCACAGCAGCAGCACTTTGTCATTATATAAGGAGTGTTTGCATACATTTATAAATTAAAAATTACTTATTCAGGTTTATTCTTACAAAAAAAAACTCTTTTAAACTGTCAAGGTTCAGTTTTGACTAGGTTTTCTTCTAGTGTTGTTTCTTAATTCATTTACAGGAAAAAGGAAACATCTTTTATTCATGTCTATTTGGATCATTATTAAGAAATAGACATTGCAAAATATAAAATGGGCATTTGCCTATGGCAGTCAGTAAGAGAAAATGTTATAAAGCATCTCTGTATAAAATTGTTTTATATGTCATATTGTTTGCTACTTTCATATGTGTAATAATTTTTTCATGTAAAACAACTGGGTCTCCACAGTGTTACACACTTATCTAGAAGAGCATGCAGATGTCAACAGATAGTTGTAGTGATAACACCCAGCAGACAGAGATGTTGCCTCAAATTCAAATAAAAAGTTAACAGGAAGATGCTGTTCACAGCCATGCCATGATCTGGTGGGAAAACACAATAGAATTTACAATTTCGGTTCTTATGTTAAAATGCTTTCAATTTTTTCTATAGTATCTTAGGATAATATATGCAATGATTAATGTATATAGAAAACAGATATAGTAATTGTTTTACTTGACTTTATATTGAATTGACAATAAGATATTTTACACCATTGTGTGTGCTTTGGGTTTAAGCTCACTCTCTTGTCTTTTAAAGGTAGAAAATTATATCTGCATGTAAGTATTTATAATAAGAATAAATAAATTGACAATATTATTCGTCTTTATAGTCAATTCTGTTATGATGCTATCAACATAATGCAATATTTGAATATTCAAAACTTTAGTTAATGTGGTGATCCTGGCATCTCTGTAAGGAGAATTTGCTAATATTTCATGAGTAAGCATAGTTCTGGTTTATCGTGAAATAAATTATTTCACAATTAAATCATGGATAATCCTTCTAATCTTAGCTCTTCTAATAAAATTTTCCTTTGAAATTACCATTATAGGGGCCGGGGAGATAGCTCAGTAGAATAAGCACTTGCCTGGCAAGTGCAAGGGTCTGAGTTCAATCCCTGGTTCCACCAAAAAAAACAAAGAAAGAAGAAAGAAGAAAGAAGAAAGAAAGAAAGAAAGAAAGAAAGAAAGAAAGAAAGAAAGAAAGAAAGAAAGAAGAAAGAAAGAAGGAAGAAAGTACCATTATATATTTCTCTCTTCTCTGTTAAAGTAATGACATATTACTAGTGTTAAATAAAACATAAACTTGTTTGCAAGTTATGTGTTATATAATCAATGAAATTTCCTAAGGTTTCTGTATTTTATATTATTATAAGAAATTTGAAGATCTCAAAGGCAAAGTGAAATTCAGAAATTATCCACTAAGTAATTGCAAGTGATATGCAAAATAGAAAAAGTACAATCTGGTTCCTTGAAAATTATTTTTTAAACCTCCTATGGTAGAAGGTGATTGATTCATATTTTGAAAGTTCTGAGGAATGAAGGCATAACTGTGTAATCAGGGACCAAAATTTACCTTCTGACATTTGATTAGTGAATATCATTTAATAGATGAAAAGGTGGAAGCTACGTCCCATATACATCACCTCATGGAACATGCTACTACTAGACCTACTTCAAAAAGAATGTTATAGATTGAATCATTGGCTCAAAGTGGGTCAAATATTGAAGCCCTAAACCAAAATTTCACTGTATTTGGAGACACTTAGGGAGGTCATTAAAGTTAAAATAAATCCTGAGTCAAGGCACTATTAAGCCTTGTGCCCTAAGGAGATAAGATCCCAGAAGTCCATAGGTGCAAAGGAAGTCATGCAAACTCACAGAGGACAAGGTCTGTGAGAAGAATGCCTCCTACACACAAGCATGAGGAGCCTCTCAAGAATCTTATCATTCCACTCCAAAAGTCTTGAACTTACACTTCCAAAACTGTGAATAAATAAATTTCTGTGCTTAAATCCTCAGGCTATGGTATTTGGTTTGGAAGGTAATGTAAAAACAAAATTTAAGCAAGAATGAGTACTATTTAGGAGATGAAATGTTCAATATGATAAAAATGTAAGCATTGCCTTCACATAAGTTGTTATACAGTGGGTTTGTTGTTCTTATGGTTGTTGTTGTTGAAAGCAACCTGTCAAGATTCTACATGAAACACACTGTACAAAGGTGCTGTAATATTTTGTGAATATATTCTTCTTAAAATAAAGTTTTTCAAATAAAATTGCCTACATAGAACATATTAAAAATGGTGAATAATGCAAATAATGTATAGATATTTCAAAACATGTTAAGGCCTTTGATTAGATTGAAAGGAAATAGTAATGCAACCCAAGCATACTAGAAATTGAAATTTATACTGTATTTGAGTAAATATATGTTGCTTGAAATATCAAGAAATGTATGTTACAAGTAGGTTTTTTAAAATAAATAGCGCACTTCTCCAGAAATGACCATCAGTCTGCACTCACATGTTCCTCTGGAATGTTCATCCAAAATTCCAGATATAGACAGGGTCACACTGAAAGCCATCTTAGAATTTTCCCACTCCTTGTCTTTGTAGAACAAGTAGGAGAAGGACATGGGATGAAGAGGTGTAGGAAGAACTGTTGAGTAATTTTCCCTAAACCCAGAAAATTTCTTCATTTTCTAAAACTCCAGGATGTAACAGCCACTGTGCTAGAGGGAAGAAAGGGACACTCACTCTAATAGCCACGTCTATGGAGAAAGATGACCATGATACAGTAAAACTCAAATCATGAGGCAGCTGCAAAAAAAAAAAAAAAAAGAAAAAAAGAAATCTTTACCTTACAAAGAAATGAACTCAGGTGGAAATTCTGTCTCTTTTGGGTAGCTGAATAGCACATGACTGCGGCAGGTAACAAGTTCAGCCTCATAGGATTTTGTGTCAGAGGCCAGTCCTGTGACAAGTGTTACTTAAAATTAACCTCTTGTTATCTATGAAAGTTCATTAAGTCTCCTCAGTATTTACTTTGGAACCATCTACAGCACTTCTCAGTTCTTCTATCAGCCATACAGATGATTCTTAGTCATTGCTTGACCAAGTTGCTCTATGAAAGATTGGGAGACTTTTTCTCCTGGTGATTCTCTTTAGGCATACTATTTAATAATGATTTTCTTCCTCTGTGGTCCATCTGTCTCCTTAGTCAATCAGTCAGGGAAAAGGCTTCCTCATAGCCTGCATGATTGCTGACCTCAGAGGGCAGGAGCCAATGTATTGGCTGTTCTCTTGTCCCATCTATCATTTTAGTTTCTGCCTCTAACCTTTAGCTATTGAATATCCAGCAGAGAAAAGCAGTGCCATTCCATTGTAGTGGTAACAATGAACTTAATTATTATTATATCATATGAATATCAATGAATTTGAAATATAAAGTATAGCCAGAGAACTGTTCTCTCTTGCCAAACATTGATGTTCTAGTAGTTGAATCCCTGTAGAATGGTAACAGACATCAGTTACACCTTCTTACAGAGAAAATCTGAAATCAAAAGCTACACATAGTATTTTAGTATAACAGTCATGTTGAAATTTTTGTAACACATGTAAATCTCCATTTTGATAGAGAATAGCCTTTTAGTCAATTTTTATCTAGTATGTAAGAATCTACTATCTAATTTGTTGTCCTTTAATGGAATGTCATTGAAGAAGTTTGTAAGATTGACTGGACTGTTTAATACGTAAGCACTGCTAAGTGTAGAGGAAACATCACAGCAGTGTTTGTTAAAATAATTGTTTTGCCACTGATTTCATGTTGGTTCATGATGAATTTCCTATTACAAGTACCTTGAGAAAAGAGAAAAGCATATGTCTGAATCTGAAAGAAAATATTTTAAAGCATAAATAATATCAGTTTTACATTTTCAAAGACCTGTACATGTAGAAGGCATGAATATATTTACCATGCGATTAGGAATAATGAATGGCCAAAGACATAAAAAAATGTTAATTTTGTACCAAGAAATTTTAATAATAAAACTTTATTGCTTTACATATAAAAAATAGTCTTTTGGTGATGATCAATATAAACATGTACCAATAATATTTTCAATAACAATTATTGAAAATATTATATTTTATTTATATAAAATATTACATTGATGTCTCCTTTAAATTTGTGGAGATTACTGAGACCTCATTTATAAATAAGGACTAGAGAGTTATTTTCAGACAGCTGCTTCCTTGTTCTCTAAAAGGAGTCCTGTTTAGCACTTTTTCCCTGGCCTTATGGATTTCTGTTTAATTATTTTAACAAATTTTGGAGACATGACCATGTGATCATAACACATTGATGTGAACTTAACACATTTTTTACTGATGAAAAAATTTCAAATTATTATTCACAGACAATAGGTTTTGCATCTATAAAACCAATCTTGTTATCAATTTGATCCATTGGAACCCTGGGTGGAAGTATGTTTTTAATTTTAATGACATTTATCTATAAGGCAACATAAATTATAGACAGATATTTCAAAAACACAAAAATGCAAAAAGAAAAAAACATTTCCAGGTACCACATGCCACGCCGTCCCCACATCCAGGCGCACTGGGCTGGCCACTGAGTCTGGGCGTGGTGGCACATATCTGTAATCACAGCTCTGAAAATAGGAGGATCATTACAAGTCCAAGCTGTTTACTGAAATGCTATACTAAATACACAAAAATTTTTAAAGAAGAAAAATGCTATGCTTAAATAAAACAGCTGCTTACAGATTGGATAGAAAGACAGACAAAGGAATATACCTAAGATTTCGTTTATAAAATCTGACTGCACTCACAACTTGACAATTGAAATATAATTTTTTACAATTTTTGTTTGTAATTGTGAATGGACTATTCAGAATTTTTTTTTCAAATATACAAAAAGTTTATTTTTCTTGGCAATTTAAAAATACATAACAATTTAAAATGAATACACATAAGTTAGTGTTTTCTCTTTACTATACAATTGATTAGAAGGAACTGCTCCATTCAGTTAAAATCTAATGAATACCATCAATTTTCCTGGCTTATTTTTCTCATCAGAATTAGTAAATAAACATAATTTTGCTGACAGTTGAAAGATGCTTAGAAAAATTACAATTCATAATTCACAGAAAGCCCTTTAAAAACTCTTTGTCTCAGGTTGTCTATGTTAAGGGTAAATAATGACAGCACTCTTCTTAGGAAACCCCTCTTGGCTGGGGGATGCAATACTAACAGGCTATGTAAACAGAGGAAACCACCAGAATTTTTAGTACCAGTACTGTTGCCAACTTCATGAAGTTCACTTGTCACATTTTAAAATGGCTTGAGTTTGAACATATATACTATGGCACAGAAAATTTCATGATTAAATCAGATAAGTGATGGTAGTTTTATATGTTGAAAATATAAGAACCATATATAAGGCTTTAAAGTGTGACTATAAAATTCTTCTTAAAAACATAAATACAAGACTTTTATTTATCAAATTCAGTTTTTCTTCACTAAACTCAAATCAGTAATGCTGTTACTCAAATTCACTCTGGAATTTCTGAATTTGCTGGAAAAATTAGCCTTGTATGTTTCACTGTATACATCAAATGGTCAAGCACTGACCCTGTTTGAACTACTATTATTATTGTGTATAAATTTTTCTCCCCAAATCAACTATATGCCTACAGGGAAAAATAACTGTTAAATATGTTTTAAAAAGGAATGAAGAGTCAAACATGGGTTTGAAAATAGGAGTTCTACAAAGATTTCACGTAATAGCTGTGTCACTGGAATTAAGTGCGAAGCCTTACTTCACTGTTTTGAGGATATCACACTCATTTAGCATGTATGTTAAGAAAAGTAAGTTTTATAGGCAAATCTCATAACTCTTAAAGTCTCAGAAAGCAACTGAGAAGCTCTGAGTGCCAGCAAAGCCACTTCATCCTTCTATGACATCAACATTAAACATTATATTCCATCTGTCTACCTGTGAAACTTTCACATTTTCTTTTCTCATATTTCTTTTAAATACATTTTCACTCTCTCTCAATCTATATTCAAAACAAGCAAAGTGCATTCAAGTCCCTGACGTAGCAACAGCTTCTGTCCATCGCACCCATCGCCATCAGAATACAACAGCAGCATCTCACAGTACCACCTCTATTTTTAAAAATGGACTGCTTAAATGCTGGGTCTTAGTTTTCATGCCATCTAAAAAAACATTTCCCCTTAGACTGGATAGTACAGTTTCAATTATATACTGCCTTTTAAGAAAATCAATGCAGCCTTATAAAAGATTAACTCACTTTTAAGGCTACCTTCATTATTTGAAACTGAGCTACTCAGAAAATGATGTTAGTGAAAAATTTCTTTTCTACTTTCCAGTTCCAAGAACATGAGAATAAACAGTGCATTATACTTTCAAACACCACTGCTGTGGTCCAACAATTAGTGAAGTTTTAAATCTGGTTTAAAATTCTTTTTGTTTTATTTTGCTTTTGAAAAGTGTGGCCCATTTCCACACAAAAGGAGATGTATGTTAAGACTGCAGACTGACTGTTTAATACAGAATTTTTTGTAGGTCGATGAGAAGAGATCTTTTACAATAAGAATTCAGAGAGAATAAAAGCCTTTATCCATAATCAATATTTTTGTATTTAATTTGTTTTAAGAATGCTAGCAACTTTTATGTTCCTCTCTTCATACATAGCCGCCTCTAGTTCAGCCATCTCTACACTCTGTCTCTAGTCAGACCTTCTTTTTTCTTTTCTAACCTCATTCCTTGCAGCTATTTCTGCAATGCTTAATATAATTTGGGTTAATAGTATCACTTAGGTAGACCTTTTTTAAATAACACTTGTGGAATCTTTGTGTAAGACAATACAACAAAGATAAGTGTAAAGAAATTATAAAGATTTAGGAACCTTTTTCTTTAGCTCCTCACAAACTTTTAGATGATTTTTAAAAATTTTTCTATTTTTGATACCCTGCTTGTTACTTTTCTTTGGCTCCCCTCCAGAGCTGTGGCCCACTTCCTAACTTCATACACACACAGCAACCCAACACCTGTTCTAAGGATGTGATTTTGATATTTAATTGCATTTTTAAGAAACAACAACATATCAGTTTGTCTCACTTGCGAATCAGGAATTTGTCTATGTCCAGCTTAGTTATGTCCATTTATGTTGCTATAATTACTCCCCAAACAAGAAAAAAAATCAAAAAATATATTTTTAAAAATAGGAATAAACAATTGCATATTTTTACACAGAAATTTAGAAATCTAACCATACGCAGCACTGTAGCAGGACAGTCTTATGGCATTTTTTCTTGTCTCTTGTTTTCATTTATTACCCTTTTTTAAAAAAAATGTACTTGAGAGACAGTATGGCATTAATTGACATTACATTACAAGCAGTACATATTTAGAAGACCAGAATGACAGGCATTCCAAGCATGGCCCTACTATTACACATTGCTATCTTCAGTGTAGTGGCTTAGTTCACAGGTATCAGCATATATAGTTAGTCAAGGTGAGAATCCTACCAATTAACTGCTAGTTTCAAAAACCTGCTAAAGATTCTCAGGATTGTTGCCTTAACCATCTTGTGCATATGAATGTATGGCTTTGCTCCTATCATGTTTCCTAGCTTTTCTCCTTGCTCTCTCTTCATTTTTTATTCCATAAGTTCTCACTTTCCTTTTAATTGTGTTATACCTTTCTATTTTTATTTCGAGTTCTTACACTAGGGAGACTACACGATATTTGCACATGTGGGTCTGGTTTATCTGACTTATGAGTATATCTTCAAGTGGCTTCCACTTAAATATAAGTTTATCTTTCTTTATAGCTCAGTAATACTCCATTGCATAAACATACCACATCTTTTTCATCCATTCCCAGGTGGCAGGCATCTTGGTTGTTTCCAAGATTTAGCTATCAAAAAATGTTCCCCAAACAGTTCACTGCTGACTTCCAATGCTGCCACTATTTGATGATGTAAGAGTGATAACTGCATGCAAGATAGAGAGAAGGGGTGGGAACTCAGAATCTCCACACTGAAAAAAGCTCTGAAAAAATAAATCATGAATGTTAATTGGCTCTGGGACAAAGGTGTAGCTGCTGGGTGTCCCAAGACAGTGCATGCAGCTTGTGTTCCCAGCTGAAACTGACATGACATATTGACAAAGCAAGCATTCAGATTCCTCTCACTTCTCTTGTCCCAGCTCTATTCCAGGTATCTCCAAACTCTATGGCTCCATTGTGTAGACTTTCAGTCACCACACATTGACCCTACTCCCTCTCCCATCCTGTGGACAGTGAGAATTGACTAGAGGAGGGTAAATCAGCAGTTTCTCCCTCTTCTCACACTCTTAGCTTCCAGTTATCCCTTTAAGAGTCTATAGATGTTTAAATAAATTTGTGCTGGTCTGTTTATTCCCAAGCTGTGCAGATCCATTTGATCTCTTTCTGAACACCTCTGATGTGACTGAGGTGGTGACTGATGTCTTTGTAAAAGTTTCTGTGCCTGGAAATTCAGCTTTTATGTAAAGTCTCTGCCATGGGAGGATAAGATCCTGAAAAAAACATTTCTGTTTCCTCTGTTCTTTCAGCAGGAGCTGCTGACTTTGAGTTCTGTAGTGGATTTAAAACTGAGAAAACCACATACCAAATTGAGGAACTCTCAAGAGAAATGCTTTTTTCTCTATCATATATTCTTTTAATATTTTTCCAACCTCTTCCAATAATCAATGTTTATAGTACCTCTTTGAGGAAACCATGGATTATATTTGGTTACCCCTTATGCATTTTTGTTAAGTCTTTTGTTGACACACAAGATGTTGAGTACTTAAGAAAGCCTTGGAACAACTGTAAATATCTTTGCTCCTTGACTGATAAATTTTGTCCCATGCTTTTGTCCTGGATAAAAAAAGTATTTTCACAAGTGGAAGAGTTATCACTTCCTTGTGAAAAGCTTTTCATTCTTTCTCTTTCCCATGCATCCCCAAAAAAGTATCTTCCTATGAAGATCTTCTCCATCTAAACCCTTTCCACTCTGAGCAGAGCTTAGTCATTTAGGCTAAAAACTTCCATCCCAAGAATTTCAGATTCCTGGTCTGGGGCTTTGGCCTCGCCCAGATCTCCTAAACAGATAATGAATGATTTACATAAAAGAGACAAGTGGTATGATTAGGATTATAGGGCTGCAGGAAGGCCAAAATCTTCTAACAGAATTCATAGTTCCCTGGAAGTTAATACAAAGAACTTCTCTGGGTTTCCTATATTTATTTAGTTTTCAAACGAGGGAAGAGGATACTAAGACAAGAACGGGAACTGAACATGATCTTAGGAGTAAGTTTAACAACTTCTTCAAGTTGTAAATTTTGTCAATTAAGAGAACTATCTTATTTCTAAGGCTAGCCACTTTATTACTCTTTGTCTTAGTTACTGTTTACTCCTTGCTGGGACAAATACTCGACACTCAATATGAAGGAAGGAAAGGTTTATTTAGCTCATAGTTCCTGGAAGTTTCATAGTTGAAAACAAAATGAATTATGTAGCAAGACAGGAGAGAGGAACAGTGCCTCTGTCTTCTCTAAACACCTCTCTGCCCGAGGTGGCCTCACTCTCAAACACCACTGACCCATGCTAGAGGGTCTGGAGGAAAGGCTAGGGTGCCACCATGTCCAGGATGACCTGCTCCATACCTCCAAGAGAGTCCACCAGACCTGGGGCGGAGGAGGCACATGCTGTCAGTGTAACATTAGCACTTCTCTGGCCCCACCCTTCGAGCCCCACCCTGGTCTTCTGGCCTCACAGCTCAAGCTATGCTCTGCTCCTCAATCAGTGACCTCAATAATTTACATGATGCTTTGAAGTGACAAATAGACACAAAACATAATACTCTTCAACAGGGAGTATCAGCAACCCATGTCCTTTGTTGCCTCAGCTATGGTTATCTTCATTTCAAAGTATTATGCATATGCTCTTTTCCAACACAGCCAGAGACCTGTGTTCCGTAACTTAACCCTGTACAGCCCCTAGTGCACAAGAGATTTATTTTGGCTCCCAGTTTCACCAAATTCAGTCCATATTAGACTGGCTCCAATGCACAAACAGCATGGTGGAAAAGCACAACGTAGGAAACCTACTCACTTCATAGCAGGCAAAAAATAGGGAGAACAGAGGAACCAGGTGCAAGGATATATTTTTCAGATCATACCTAGCCCTAACCAGGTCTCACTTTCTAATTGCAGCATTAGCTAGGGATTATAGTGTCCCTATGATTCAATCAGTTCCAAAAAGTTAGATTTTTTGGGAACATTTTAAATCAATGAATAAATCATTTATTCTGACCTGATAACCCCACACTCAAAAATATCATGCCTATCTCATGTTTGGTGGGGGAGATGATACAAGGTCTAAGTGTGTTTTTCAATCTACCTTTAACTCTCTATGTAGCTCAGCCTGGTCTTTGGACTCATAGCTTTATCCTCTTGAGAACTAGAATTAGAGGTTTGAAACACTGTGACTGCCACATTTAGTCAATTTCTAACAGTTGCCAAACTCTTAATGTCCCAGCACTGCTGATGGTTCAAATATAAAAGTTCCTTTGAGACAGGTTCAATTGGGCATTCTTTACTCACTGCCTATGTTTTCCTCAGCAGATGGTTTATATTTCTGATATCTTCAACTTTCAGTGTGTTCCACTACAGTATTGGCTTGATTTGTATAGCTTTACACCCTGTTCTTTCAGAGACATGCCGTTTGTCTTCAGGCCTTCTTCTTAAATCTTGGTGGAAGCCTCCCTCATCCTATAACTACTGTATCCTGTATATCTAAAAACATAGCATCATGTAGTGGTACCAAGGTCTACTGGCAGTAGGAGCAATAATTGGGCCCCTTTAATCATTGTTAAAGAGTCCTCTGAGTGCCTGGATGGCTGAATATAATGAAGCAAATCCCAGGGAACCAATTCTATAACTGGCTTTCTTGAACATGTGGCCCTGATACTTTCTTATGAAATGAAAACTTCACAGTTTTGTACCCTTGAGGCTGTAAAGGGTAGGTCTTGTTGATTTCTGGGATATATTCAGACCATCTTTTTTATTGTCCTGATGCCAAATACTTGGCTTCTTTTAATACCAATTTTTTCTGCAGCCAACTTATCAATAGCTGGAATTATATAGGTGCTTCTTTTTTAATAAAGCTACAAACTTTTCACATCTTCTTTTTCCTCTTTATTTTAAACAGAAGATCTTGCTAAAAGCAGCCAGCCTTACTCATGATACAGCCTTAATCTGGGGATGCATTTAAGCTTCCTCAACCACATTAATTTGTTCACCATCTATAACCTCAGTCTCCTACAAAGTCTAAGGACATAGACAAAATGAAGGAAAATTTTCTTATAAAATGTAACATATATGTTCTCTCTAGTTTATCTATGAATGGATTTTTTGCTTTTAGTAGAAACCTTTTATGTATGACCTCTACTTTCTGCCTTTCTATTAACATTCTAGTCTTCTGAGTTCTAAGCAGAATTTCCTGTCAATCTTTTCTTACTCTTTGTCATATTTCAAGGCTTTTCTAACTGGAATCTCTAAATCTTTTCAAACTACTCCAGCAAACTAGTTCTACAAAGCTTACTAGCCACATGTTTATACATAGCCACAGCAAAAACTCCAGTTCTCTCATAAGTGTTAGCCACTTATCACGGTTAGGATAAAATACATGATGCTTAGAACTTGAAAGACACGAAGTTTATTTTGCCTCACATTTCAGTGGGATTGTTCCATCATCTGTTAGCGCAAGTTAGAACAGAATTGTGAACTACCATTGAAGAGGAAAGTTTCAATGTCATATGTTCATAAAACAGAGGGAAAAGAGAAGATTCAGGGGAAAGAATACACTTTTTCATGTGATGCCACTGGTGACCAAACTCCAATCATAGTTCCCAACTCCTAATGGCACATGAAGCTACTGAAGTCATCAAGGATAAATTCACTTATGAGTACAGTACCCCAAGATCAAATCACCCACCAAAGACATGAGACTTTAGGGACTATTTTAAATGTAAGCCGTCATGATCAAAAATGTTCTCCTCAGGTCCATTATTGCTAGTAATTTCATATATAAAATATTTTCTGAGCGAGGGCCGGACCCTCTCCCAGCCCCTTGGGCTGCCACCCACCACTCCACAGTGCCTCCCCCACACAGCGCGCCGAGTAGGATTTTCTGCCGAGTTCAGCGAGCCCCCAGACCCAGTCCTAGCCCAGGTCTGGTGAGTGTGCAGAGAGTTTCCTGCTATCCTGCGCAGGCGGGACCAGTCCCAGCCCAGGCGCAGTGTAGGCCGAACCCTCTCCCAGGCCCTTGGGCCTCCCCCCATGACTCCGCAGTGCAACCCCCACCCTGCCTGTCGAGTAGGAATTTTTACCCGGTCCGGAGCACCCAGACCCAGTCCTAGCCCAGGTCCCGTGAGTGTGTGCAGAGAGCTTCCTCTTCCCCCTACTTCACCTTGCCCCCTCCAGACACAGCTCAGGCCTGGAATACACGCCTGAGGTGTAAATCTGCAGCTGCAATCCCAGAAGAGAGTGTAGAGGATAGATCCAACCAGCTAGTCCAGGAGCGGAATATCTCACCACAGGGGCACAACAGGTTCACCCTTAAGGGCAGCAGCGAGAAGGAGCTGAGCACAGCAACCAGACTCAAGCCAGACGCAGCTGGATAAGTCCAAATTTTGTAGAGCTGCACGTGAACTTCAGTACATGATAAGGTTATAACTACAGCAAAGATCTACAACAAAGTTTAGAAGACAGTGTTCCATAAAATGACGAGAAAGAACAAAATGCAACCTCAGAACCCAAGCCTACCCGAAACAAGTGCAGAGGTCACCAACACAGAACAAATTGGAAATCAGACAGCTGAAAGCAATGAATCAACGGATTCTGAAATAAAGAAACAGCTGCAGAAACATGTAGAAGACCACAGATTGGAAATGAAAAAAGAAATCCCTGAATTAATAACATCTGCACTAAATAATCAAATGCAAAAACATATGGAAGAAACCCAGTGCCCACCCAGAAAAAGTGCGGAGGATACTAGCTTGGCTCAAATGCATGAATTAGTAGCGTCGATAGTAAATAAGCAACAGCAGAAAGATATAGAGGAAATAAGAGGGCAATTCTTTTCTGAAATGAAAAAAGAACTCTCAGAACTCATAGCACATGAAGTAAAGAAGCAACACAGAAACATAGGCAGGAAACCCAATCTGAAAAAAACATTGCAGTAAAAGAATTTATAACTGTTTCTAAAGAAGAAATTGATAAAAAAAAAAAAAAATACAAGAGATTAGAAAAATGCCGGATTCCCTGAATGAGCAATACAGGAAAGAAATAGATCTGCATGAAGCAGAGTCAAAGAGATATAGAGGAAATTAAGCTCTCAATCACAAGCTTGCAAAACCCTTTAAGTGAATGAGAAGACAGAGTTTCAGATCTTGAAAATGCTGGTGTAGCTAGTGAAAAGGAAATAAAGGATCTCTTAAAAATAATGAGGATACAGGAAAGAATACTCCATCACCTGCAAGATGATGCAAAGATAAACAATATGAGACTAATAGGCATCAATGAGAAAGAAGGAGTGAACACAAATGACATTAAAAAAATATGGGCAGAAGTAATAGTGGAAAACTTCCCAAATATGAGGAAACAATCTGACATTCAGGTAACTGAAGCACACAGAACACCAAGGAACCTCAACCCAATGAAAAACACACCGAGACATTTAATAGTCAAGATCTGAGAAATTCAGTACAAGAATAATCTACTGAGAGCCGCTAGACAAAAGAAGCAGATCAAATTCAAAGGAAAACCCAACAGAATTGAGGCCGACATCCCTTCACAAACCATGAAGGCAAGAAGAGCATGGAGCAGAGAACTTCAGGTCCTCTATGAAAACAAATTCCAGCCCAGACTACTATACCCTGCAAAACTCTCTTTCAAGTTTGATGGAGAAGTGAAATACTTCCATGACAAA
>NW_004524588.1:1378043-1414636 GCF_000260255.1 Octodon degus
GCTCCCGGAACTCGGCAGAAAATCCTACTCGGCGGGCGGGGTGGGGGAGGCACTGAGGAGTGGTGGGGTGCGGCCCGAGGGGCTGGGAGAGGGTCAGGCCCACGCTGCGCCTGGGCTGGGACTGGTCCCACCGTCGCCGTGTAGCAGGAATCTCTCCGCGCACTCCGTATTATTTGTTGAAACTGTACTTTCGATTTGATTTGAAACTGTCTCATTGCTATCTGTTTATCATTAAAACTTTAAAAAAAAATAAAAAAATAAAAAATTTTTAAAAAATATATTTTCTGGTCAAATTTCAGTATCTATATACAGGAAGAGTAAAACAGGGGTCTCATTAAATATTCTGGTTAATCCTGACTAAAAACGTTAAAATTTATTAGACAATATTTCCTGGGAACAATATCAATGATAAGTATTTTTATAAAAGAAAAAATACAGAAAGAGAGAGAGAGAGAGAGAGAGAGAGAGAGAGAGAATAGCACGAGTGTCAAAGTAGCTTTAGAGACTTCCCAGAGATAAAGAACACAGGCTAAGCACACAGAGAATCAAGTGCACTAATAGTAAGTCACATCACTGGTCAGACTACTTGGGACCCCAGGAGAGATTTTCATGTGTGAAGTCCCAAGGTTAAAGAACATATGTGTCAAAGACATCAGCAACAAAATCACGCATTATGGAGCAGAACAGGGCACAAGAGCACAAGAGTGTAAGAGCAAGAGTGAGCAAGAGTCACTAGGAATTTTACTGTACAATTATTATTATATAAGATTGCTACTCATGTTCTTATACAGTGCTATAACCAGCACACACATATTTAACTGTGCTGTCATGATAATATAACAATATCTCATTATGTGTCTGCCTGAGATAAGCAACATCACATCCTCAGGTGTCTTTAGATGTCCCTGAACTGTGAAGCAGTCTGAGTGGTTCCCTCATCCCACCTCCTCAAAGCTTGGGGTTATATAAATATGACATCCATATGTAATAAAACAAAAGTACCTTCTTGTGCTATAGTTTAAATATGAAGAACTATGAGGTTTTGCAAAACCACTTTTTTTATTTGAACACTTTCATTCATAAACAGCATCGAAAGCATGACACTTACCATTCAAAGCTTGGCCTTCTGTTAAAAGGGCTTCTACCTGGAAGGCTAAGTTTATGATTCTTGCCCCTAGTCAGACACCATTCCTAACAGTATGTCATATGCAACAGTCAATATTTTTATTCATTCATACATTATTCCTAGCAGTTAACCATTGAGATGGCTGGTTAACAAAATCTGTTAAGGAAATTTCTACAAACAGGGACTTCTGTATTAAAACATGATACCCTACATGGTCGTTTTTGGGCCATGTGTCCATATATCTCACCCCACCAGGGATGGTGTCCTGTCACTCTGTCTTTAGGCTTGAATTGTCTGTTCCAGGTTCAAACTAGAATGCTTCTGTACTGGGCTGGACAGCAACTGGTATCCACTGTGGTACTGAGTCATGGCCAGATGATCTGTGTATCTGGTGTTATCTGTAGGTTCACACAGATAGTGAGGTTAAAATGAACTCCTTATGTTATAGGCTAATAATAATAAGCCTCTCTTCTGGAGGGTTAACAACCTAAGTTTGCAGAAATTAAAGAAAAAGAAGGGCTTCAAGGACAGCCAACATTTTGGCCCTAGTCTTTCAAGATCAATGAGGACTCAGGACATAGGACAACCTATAGAGTAACATGATATAGCTCAGGTGTGTCCCAAATTTTCTGATCAAGATTATGGGGCCAAAGAGGAAAGTGATCGATGTTGTAGAGTGTGGCTAAGGAGGGTCACATGGAGAGAAAACATTCTCTCAGGCTTTCACAGAAAGCAAATGGGCCAAGCAATAGCTGTGACTTATCCACATGGCTGACATTGACAAAGGATCTGCAAACTGCTGTACAGGGTTTCAGGTTAAATCCTGCGGGGATTTGACTGACCTTATCACATACAAAAGCTACATTTTTTGTTACAGAGGTCTTGCTTTATCTTGGTCTTAACCATCCAGGAAAAATGTATAAAAACAAGGTATAAAAAGTAAAGCCATATTAATATGCTGAGCTGTAAAAGGCTCAAGTCAACAATTTCTGACAGTGCCAGTCTTACGGAAAATCCACTGTTATTATGGACTACTGGACTATATTGGATTATTTGCTGAATTCACGCATATCTACAATATTTAAATGATAATGGAATACCCTTCTCTGACAAAACTAAACAAAAAAGGGGATGAAAATAAACTACCATTTTGTATACTCAAAATAGGATAGAGAGCTGCATTCTCTTAATTAAATGTATAGAGATTTGTTCTAATAGTGTCTATAGACAAGATATCATGTCTGCATCTTTTACAGTGAATAACCACTAAGACAACAATATGCAATTGTTGAATCATTGAAACTGTGCTAGCAATCAGTTTTGAAACTGTCTCATTGCTATTTG
Organism: Octodon degus; assembly: GCF_000260255.1. Classification (NCBI taxonomy): domain Eukaryota; kingdom Metazoa; phylum Chordata; class Mammalia; order Rodentia; family Octodontidae; genus Octodon; species Octodon degus. The sequence goes on from NW_004524588.1 coordinate 1,380,514, forward strand.
TTTCTCTATAAAATTATTTTTTTAAAAAGCGTCCTCTTTCTATTCTGCATAGAGACTAGTGGTCATGCCCTGTAGAATACTCTCCTGGATGGGTGCCTTGTCCCTATATGTCATGTATACCCAAGCTTTGGCAAATTTGGGTACCTGGAAAGAAGACCCACTGTTGAAGGCATATTGCCCAATGGGTGAGAGTGGGGGACCTGTACCCCTCAACCTCTGGAACAGGCTGTTCAAATCTGCAGCGTCTATCTGTTCCATGATTCCTCACAGACATGCAGAGCAATGTTTCTCAATCAGGGAAATACAAATAGTTCTGTGGCAACATCATGATAATCCACTGCCTGCCTTCCCAGGTAAAGATAAATTGTCCTGACTGCCAGTGTCGGGATAAGACCTTACGGTCATTGGCCATTATCCAACAGGCTTCTGAACAGTTATGCTGAAGGACCCTGCAGGAAGTAACACCCCTGCTTTTTCTAATTTCAAGGCAGTCTGCCTCATTGCTTCATGACCTCTAGGCAGCCAATGTTGCTTCATGCATATAACCTGTAACTTGCGGGACAGTCATTGGTACATGTTGTGGATGGCCTTGGACTATATGATTTTACCACATGAATTCTCAAGCATAATTCTTCCTGAGTGGTGTCAAGCCAAGAACCAGTCAGTATGTCTGCCCCCAGTATGTATTTAGCAGTTGGGGAAAAATAAACCTCATATGGGTATGGGAGCAAGTGCCCATTACCCAAAGTCACCTGAGCCTTCTGCAGCATAATATATGAAAACCCATACTCTTCTATGTATATGGTAGGTCCTAGAATGCAGTCTAAGTTGCCATATATCAACATTGACTCAGCTCTGTTATCCTCCACAGCTAGTACACAGTACACATAATTTGGGGACCAACAATACTTGGATACATTGACCTGCCTCCTAATTGGAGTAAAAGGAGGTCACATATTCCTGCTTCACTGGGGTGCTTTGGCCTTCTGATGTTGGCCATTGACCAGTAGTGCTGACGAGGGCATTACTGCTTCCACAGAGTTAGCAGCACTTCCAATACCTGCCCATCTAACTTATCTGTGGCTAGGCTAGCCTCCAGAAGATCCATCTAAATCTTGCACTAACCCACCCACAGTGGCCTCACAGCCTGCACTTGGGTGGGTGACCCCACTTGCCTGGGTCTCCCTTCTAATGGTCCTTTGCCAGTATAGTTTTTACAGATCTTACCTCACACTGGCACTTTGCTTCCACATCTCCCAGCCTGGTCAAGGCATTCACAGCATCAGGGATTGGGCAATCTATAAAAGAGACCAGGGGGGCTGTCACTGACCAAGAAGTACCAGCCACATCACTCACTAAGATCATCTCCTTCATGTATGCCGTTAGAATTTTTTCATCTGCACTATGGTACTAAAGTGCAACCATCATTTGATGCATCCCCATTTGATGTAGCACAGTTATCAAGTCCTGCTCTGATAGGTCACTTGGATTCTTCCAAATTAGTCAAGCTGCTGTCATTAACCAATTTATTAGTCTGATTACCTGCTTCTTGAACCATCCTCTGTACATTCTGCTGAACCTTGTCTCATAGAGGGTGTGCTGCTTGTGCTGGATATGTGGGACATCTCCTGTGGGTTCACTGAATGTTACCAGCACCATGATCCTACCGCCAAAGCAGTCATACAGGCACTGTTTTACTCACCTTCTGATTTTTTTTGGCCAAGTACTGCAGCTCCATGGTTGTATCCATCACGCATGTTGTGTGCTAGGAAGGGGTAGGCAGCTCTCCAGTCCTCCTCCTAGGGGTAGGGGTTCCTATACCTCCATTTTTTGGTGAATAGCCAGCCTATCATGAAAAAACCAGGGGATTTTCCCAGGAGTTATTTTTTGTTGGTTTTTTTTTTTTCGTTGTTTTTTTTTTTGTTTGTTTGTTTGTTTTTGTTTGTTTTGTTTTGTTTTGTTTTGTTTTGTTTTTGACATGAAGACTTATGCTCCAGAGATGACATGGTGGCAGCACTTCCCACACCTCACATCATGAGCTCCACAGAAGTCAATGATTGCTCAATGTCCTCTATCTGCTACAGCTGATCTACTTGCCAGACAAGGCCATCAGCCTTGATTTGCACAGCAGAAGAGATAATAGCCAAGCCATCTACTCCATTGTTTTACTGTGAGAAGAAAGAATTTGTCTTCCTGTCCTTTCTCACTTTGTAAAACATTTCTGGTCTTGAAGGAGGCTGATTCCCAATCCTCTGGGGCCTGCTAAGATGCAAAGAAAGTGACTACAGGTAGTCATGGTGAGGCTAGCATTGCTTATCAGCCATGCCTCGGCTTCTCCCTCACCTTTGAGCATATTTCCATAGCCACTGTGGGACCACTGACCTCAATATCCTGCCAAATATGCCAGTTGTTGACCTGCCTGTAGGGTGGAGATATAGGGAGATTTTAGTAGGTGAGGTTCCAAGGTTAAAGAACACATGTGCAAGATCTCAGCAACAAATGCAAACAGCACAGAGCATTTCTTATCCTACAGATTCAACAGTGTGATCTGTTTACTGTTTGAGACCTGAACATTTATAAATTTGAATTTCTATATAACACAGTGTTTCTCTAAACCAATATATGTGGGATCAAATGAGGACAACCCAGTGAAATATGTATACTAAATGATGCAGGAAAAACTATTATATGAAAGAAAATGTAAAATAATTTATAATGATGCTGTTATTAAGGTGGCACTTTATTGGAGTTACTAAGCCGTGAATTGGGATAAGATAAAACATGAAATATTGATGAGAATTACATGTTTGTCTTCCACATAGTAGGTTTGCCTGTGAATAATTCAGTGCAATCCATAAAGATCTAAGCAATAACTTGGTCAAATAGTACAAATGCAATTAGAAAAATTGCAAAATATTAAATAAGGTATAATTGATTATTCACTAACTATATGAATATATGATGACTAAGTTGATAAGTATAAGAATATGACTTTTAAAACTGAACATTTTCATAGTAGCAATGAAAACTATATGTCATTTGGAAATAAAATCCATACATCGTATTACATTTAGACACTTGTTATAACTATTATAAAAATCCTTAGAAACTCACAAATGTAATATGTACCATGTTCTTGACCAGATAGAATCAATTTCTGTAGTTACTGTGTTCCAATTTTTGTGTCCAATGCTGAAATCATACTGGATTTTATGAATACTTTTTAAAAATAATGAACAATTAGTTATTATACAGAGTAAGAGGAGAAACCTTTGAAAAATATCTGAGAACGGAAGATTCTGTGATACCTGAGCATGAAAGAAAGGAATTAAAACATCAGAAATATCCTGAAGTCTTATTAGTTCAGAAAACAACAAAATACTATGCACTTCACATTATATAAATACTTACAATGTTTTCTGAACAAAATGAAATGTGTGTGTGTGTGTGTGTGTGTGTGTGTGTGTGTGTGTGTGTGTGGTTAGGTACGTGTTTGAGCATGACTGTGGTAGTATTTCTGAGTATTGTTATGGCCTAGAACAATAAAGCTCTGTATTTGTAGAAGTTACAAAATATAAGAAAATATAAGAACAAAATATAAGAAAGATTAGCTTTCCCATAAGTTCAAAGAAAACTAAGATTATAAAAGGAAAAACTTGGCAAACATATTATTTTTCTTTACATCAAAGATTTTTTCAGAATAAATTTTTGGTAATATTGAACATTTAAAGTCATCTCTGTGTAATCAAATCGCATCGATCAATTTACATATTTGCTTCATGCTCCACGTATGGTTTTAGATTTTCAAATTTTACTAGCTGACACAAATTGGATGAACTCAATTATGTAGAGGTTAGACAAGCAAATATCTGCAAAACAGTGAGCAAGAATATATCTTTATTTGTAAGCTTTAAAATGAGAACTCAACTTTCACTCCTATGTCAGCTACAAAATACTGCAGCCTGTGGAAAGATGCAAAGTTCACGGATACAGGATCTATTTTGATCTGTTTTAGAAATAATGTTTTTAATGAGAAAAAAAGCATCTTTTCATCTTTGAGCATATTGTCATGACCTTTTCTCACATTGGTTACAGAATGATGAACTATGGTGAATTTTCTCAAACTACATTTTTATACAACTTTAAATCTAGAATTTACAAATCAAAACCAGTGATATTAAACTTCTATTAAAAGTAACCACACTATTTACCAGCACATTTATTTTTTTCTTTTTTATTGTTACATGTTTTTGTTATATGATCATCATCACATCATCATAATTTTTAGTTCCTTTCTTGTTCAGATTTCTTTCCTCTCTATGTCTACAAAGTTTACTTCTCTATCATCTCTCTTTTATTTTGCTCTTTAGGTTATGTATATTTTATGTTATTCATATAAAAATGCAACATTTAACTTCTGTATTTGTTTTATTTCAGTTAGATTTTTATCTCAAAATGAATCCATTTTCCTATGAATAATTAATTTTTTTGTATGACTGAATAGTATTCCATGATATATAAATAGCACATTTTCTTCATCCATTCATCTGTGCATGTTCCTATAGGCTGCTTTTAAGATTTAACTCTTATTAAGTGTGCTGCTATAAATATGACTATACATATATCATTGTAATACAATGTCTTCAACTCTGTGGAAAATATTCAGCAGTGGTGTATCTGAGTCACATGAGATTTCTATTGTTAGTTTTTGAGGAATATACATAATGATTCCCTTAATTGATATACTTGACATTTATAACAACAGCCAAAGGACTCCTTTTTCCCTCAGACTTCACTAGCTAGCATATATATATATATATATATATATATATATATATATTCTTAATTATAACCATTCTTACTCTGTGAAGTAAAATGGAGTCTCAGTGCTATTTGACTTGAATTTCTTAAAGCCAGACATGTTAAACAGTTTTTCATGAGATTTTTGTTATTTTTAGTTGTTTTTTTTAAGTGTGCATTCATTTAATTGCTCTTGTTTGATTGGGTCTTTCATTTTTGTATGTCTAATTTTTTTAAGTGCTTAATATATTCTAAGGCCTAGACCACTAGTCAAAGTGTAAGTGTCAAAATAATTTTGCTGTTCCATAGATTGCTTTTTTACTCTGGTGGTTGTTTCCTGAGCTGTACAGAAGCTTTCTTATTTTTATTTGATCCCTTTTGTTGATTCTTGGTTCTATCTGTTGTCTGTTTTTATATACTCTGTTGTAGAAGGATATCTTATTCCATATATATCCATTAATTCCATTTACCCAGTGCTGTGTTTGAGCTCTTAAATTTAATTACTTATTTATTGTTTAGTTGATCTAGTTCTCTGGGAAAGTGAGGTATAAAATCCTCAATTATGACAATTATGACTGCATAACTGTTTATTTGATCTTTTAACAAAGCAGTTTTTTTTTTACAAGGATAGATGATCTAATATTCGGTGCATATATACTTGTTAGTGTTATATCATAGCAGATTATTCTTTAACATAATCTGACATTCTTGGTCTTTTCTAAGGAATTTCAACTTGAAGTTTGCCATGCAAGATATTACAACCCTTTGTTGCTTTTGGGGTTTCCGATGCATGAATTGTTGTTTTCCATACTTTAATTTGTATTCTATGGATAGTTATTAAGATTAGATTAGTTTCTTGACTACAACAGATTCTTGAATTGTTTATTGATCTAGTCTGTTAGTCTGCATGTTTTAATTAGAGAGTTGAGGCTAATAACATTGAGAGATATTACCATGATATGTTGTTTATTTATTATCAATTCTTCTTTTATCTGTTGGTGTAAACTTTGTTTTTCTTTTCCTGATATTATAAGTTGTTATTTACAAAATGAACATACTGGTTTCCTCTGTATTTTTTTTCAAAATTTTATTGATAAACAGATAGCAATGAGACAGTTTCAAATCAAATCAGAAGTACAGTTTCAACAAATAACACACTGCATATATTCTTCTTAGTGGTTAATTGCTGTATAAGATGCGGACTTGAGATCCTATTTACAAACACCATTAGAACAAATCATTCTATTCATTAAGAGAATGCAACTATATATCTATCCTAACCACTTTGAATACACAGATACAAAATGGACATTCATCGGTATACCCCATTTTTTCTAAGTTCCATTATTGAATATTATAGGTGTGTAAACTCAGAAAAATATTCTAAAAGAGTCCAGTAGCCCATAATAGCATTGGGTCTTCTGTTTAACTGGCAATGTCAGAAATTATTGACCGGAGTCCCCACAGCTCAACATAACAACATGGCTTTACTTCCTATATTTCGTCTTCATACTTTTCTACTGGATGGTTAAGACCAAGGTAAAGCAGGACCTGTGCAACAAGAGTTGTAGCTTTTTGGTCTGAGAAGGTCATTGTCCTCTGTATTTTTAACTGTATTTAATTCATTGTTTCTCCAAGAATATTTTTAAGTATTTTCTCTAGAAATGTATTAGCACTCAATATATTTTCTGAGGCCTTTTTTCCATACTTCCATACTTTCTTCTGCACGTATTTTGAAGGATAGCTTTGCTGGGTAAATTAATCTGGGATGGAAATTATTTGTATTTGGTGCTTGAAATACTTCATACAAAGCTATTCTGGCCATGAGAGCTTGAGCTAAGAAGTCTGCTGTGGTTCTGCAACAGCAAACAGAAACACTAAAATGACACCCAAGATTTGGAGGCAGATTTATTTAATGTCATTCAGGCATTCACATGGTATCTGTTCTTTTATAAAAATAGAAGACCTCAAAGCCTCACATAAGGAGGTATATATGGATTGCAAAGGAAAGCTACAAAGGTAGAGTACATGGTAGCTTTGACTTGTTTTTCCCTTATGCATTATAGTAACCAACTGTACATGACAATAAACAGCAAATTCTAAGAATCACAAGTATCAGGAACCTGTAACAGGAAGTTACCTGGTCAACTAACAGACAGGTGGGGGGCAGTTTCTGTAATAATTCTAATTATTTTGCCATAATATGTTTTTCTCCATCTGGGTGTTTCTAAAATTCAAGTTCTTGTTTGATATATGAGAACATGATAAGAATATGTTTTGCTGAACTACTCTTTTCCTCAGAATTGCTTGGCATTCTATAAGTATCACTTATTGTATTTTGAACTCTTTTATTAGATTTGCAAAATATTTTTCCATAATTTCTTTAAGCATGTCACTGAGGTTCCCTGGCTCCTGCTGGACCTATCCAGACCAATCCAGGCCCACTGCAGGAGTGAGACACTCCGCCATGCTCTCCAGATCCCTCCACCCCTTTGGAGCACTAACCAAGCCACCCAGTGAGTGACAACTTCTGCCCTGCTCTCAGGACCCTGCAGACCCAGCCCAAGCCCAGAACCAGCAGCGAGAGTGTGGGAGAGCTTCCATGCTCCGCTGAGCCCATTGGACTGCTCCAGACACAGCCCAAATTTGGCATACAGGGCTGAGGTGAAACTCTGCAGCAGAAGTCCCTGCAGAGAGACTAGAACCCAGAACAATTGAACTAATCCAGGAGCAGAACATCTTGCCAGAAGGGCACAACAGATTCACTACTAAGGGATGCAGAAGAAAGGAGGGGAGCAAAACAGCTAGACCCAAGCCAGGAACACCTGGATGAACTCAAACTTAATAGATCTGCACCCGAATTTCAATAGGTGCTAAGGTTATAACTGTGTGAAGGCCCTATACCAAAGATCAGAGGACAGTGCTATACAAAATTTTGAAGAAAACCAGCAAAATGCAATCTCAGGCCCCGAGCCCACCCAGAACAAATGCAGAGGACACTAGCACAGAAAAAATTGAAATCACACAGCTAAAATGCCTGAATCAATACCATCTGAAGAAAAGAAACAACTGAAGAAAAGCATAGAGGAACTCAGATGAGATAATAATCTCTAAAATAATAAAAAAAATTCTGAACTAATAGCATCTGGATATCAGATCAGAAATAATTTCTGTAGTAAAAGAATTAATAGCTGCTTCTCAAGAAGACACTGCTAAAAAAAAAATAGAGGAGATGAGAAAAACGACGGATTCCATGAATGAGAAATACAGGAAAGAAATAGATCGCATGAAACAGAGTCAAAGACACATAGAGGAATTTAAATTCTCTATCAGAAACTTGTAAAACCATTTGAGTGAAAGTGCAGGTAGAGTATCAGATCTTGAAGACACTGCCGCAAATAGTGAAAACATAAGAAAAGACCTCATAAAAACAACTAGGATGCAGGAAAAAATAATTCATCACCTGCAAGATGATGCAAAGATGAACAATGTGAGACTAAAGGGCATCAATGAGAAAGGAGTCAATACAAATGATATAAGAATATGCAGAAGTAATAGTAAAAAAAATCCCAAATGTGAAGAAACAAGCTGATATTCATGTAACTAAAGCGTCCAGAACTCCAAACAATCTCAACCAAAATAAAAACAGACCGAAATATATAATAGTCAAGATCCCAGAAATTGAGCAAAAGAACAATACGCTAAAAGCCGCTAGAGAAAAGAAAAAGATCAACAATTCAATGAAAGTGCAAGCACAACTTATCAGAATTTATGGGATGTGATGAAAGCAGTTCTCGGAGGGAAATTTATAGCTGAGAGCTCACACATTAGGAAATCAGAATGGGAACAAATAAACACTCTATTGTTGCACCTCCAACATCAAAAAAAGGAAGAGCAAAACAAACTGAAAGCCCAAAAATGGAAAGAAATCATAAAGATTAGGGCAGAAATTAATTCAATTGAGATGAAGAAAACAGTTCAAAGAATTAATGAATCAAAAGCTGGTTCTTTAAAAGGTTAAATAAAATTGATAACACCTAGCTACCTCATCAGAAAGAGGAAATAATATAAGCAATAAAGAATGAAAAGCATGGGCTAACCACAGACTGAGTGAGAATTCAAAACATTATCAATAGATACTTTGAGAATCTTTACTCTCACAGAATAGAAGACACAGAAGAAATGGGCAGATTCCTATAAAGGTACAGATTACAAAAACTGAATCAAAACAATATAACAACTCTCAAAAACCAAAAAAACAAAAAAAAGCTAATGAAATATGAAATGTAATAAAAAAAAAAACCTACTGAAAAAGAAAAGCTCAGGTCCTGATAGAATCACAGCTGAATTCTACAAGAAATTTACAGAACAATAATCCCTATACTCCTCAAAGTCTTCAATGAAACTGAAAATGAAGCAATCCTCCCAAAATCATTCCTGGAGGCAAATATTATACTGATACCAAAATGATGTGACTGAAAAAGAGAAATACAGGCCAATATCCCCCATGAATGTAGATACAAAAGTACTCAATAAAATCTCAGCAAATAGAATACAGCAAATCATCAAGAAGATTAGACACCCTGACCAGGTAGGATTCATCCCAGGGATGCAAGAATGCTTCAATATACCCAAATCTATAAATGCAATGCACCATATAAATAGAGACAAATCTACAAACCACCTGATCATCTCAATTGTTTCAGAAAAGGTTTTTCACAAAGTCCAACACTCATTCACACTCAAAATCCTACCGAATATTGGTTTAGATGGCCTCTACTTCAATCTGATAAAACCCATCTAAGAAATCCCAACAGCTAACATAATTCTAAATGGGGAAAAACTGAAAACTTTTACCTTCAGATCTATTAAAAGACAAAGATGTCCTCTTTCACCATTCCTACTCAATATAGTTCTGCAATCATTAGCTAGAGGCATTAGACAAGAGAAAGAAATAAAAGGAAAAACAATAGATAAAGAAAAAGTTAAACTATCATTATTTTCAGAAGACATGACACTTTACTTGGACGATCCAAAGAACTCCACCAAGAAGCTACTAGAAGCATAGCAGGAAATTCAGGAGCATAGCAGTATACAAAGTCAATACCCAAAAGTCAATAGCATTCCTCTACACAGATAACAAACACACAGACAGGGAGATTAGGGTAACAATACCTTTTAGAATAGCACCGCAGAAATCAAAATACCTTGGAATTAATCTAACTAATGAAGTCAAAGATTTTTTCAAGGAAATTATAGTACTCTGAAAAAGATCATAGAGGATTTCAGAAAATGGAATGATATCCCCTACTCCTGGATAGGAAGAACCAACATTGTGAAGCTGTTCATACTCTCAAAATTGTTGTACAGATTTAATGCAATCCCTATCAAACTACCACCAGCATACCTCACAGAGCTAGAGAAATCATTCCCAAAATTTATTTGGAAAGAGAAAAACCTAGAATGGCAAAGACAATCCTGGGCAATAAAGACAAGGCAGGTGACATCACAATTCCTGTCTTGAAATTATACTACAAAGCTACTGTGATAATATTAGCATGGTACAGGCAATAATATAGACTTGAGGATCAGTGCAGTAAATTAGAAGATACAGAAACCTCTGTGAATACACTCAGCTACCTCATCTTCAACAAAGTGATCAAACACCCTTACTGAAAGAAAGATAGCCTGTTCAACAAATGGTGCTAGAAAAACTGACATTCTACATGCCAAAAACTGAAACTTGACCCAGGTTTATCACAATGCACTAAGCTAAAGTCAAAATGGTTTAGAGAGCTAAACATTAAAATAGAAGCACTAAATCTCCTGAAAGAGAAAGTAGGAGAAACTCTTGAAGACATAGGGGTAGGCAAAAAGTTCATGAAAAAAAAATTAAATTTCACAGGTAACACTTAAAAGAATTAAAAACTGGGACTACCTCTTATTGAGAAGTTTTTGCACATCAAAAGATATTACAAACAAGATGAAAATACAATTCACAAATTTGAAAGAAATCTTGACTATTAAGCACTCAGACAAAGGTCTGCTCTCTGCAATTTATAAAGAATTAAAAAACATTAGGGCTCCAAAATTTAAAGACCCAATCCAGAAATGATTGTCCGACATGAGCACATACTTCTCAGAGGAGGAAATTAAAGAAGTGAAAAAATACATGAAAAAATGCTCCACATCACTAGCTATTCATGAAATGCAAATTAAAACAACAATGAGATACCATCTCACCCCTGAAAGAATGGCTATCATAAAGAAATACCACCACCATCACCACCCCCCAAAAAGAAATCACCCAACAACAAATGTTGGAGAGACTGTGGGGGAAAAGGAACACTTCTCCCCTGTGGTGGGAATGTAGACTGGTGCAACCATTATGGAAATCAGTGTGGAGACTCCTTAAAAACTAGTACTGGAAATCGCATTCAAACTAGCTATCCCCCCTAGGGGAATTTTCCCGGAGGAACTGAAAACATCATATCATAGGGACAAACTATGTTTACAGCAGCACAATTTGTGATAGTCATATCTTGGAAACAACCAAGATGCCCATCCCCTCAAGAATGGGTGAAAAAGATGTATATTTGTACAATGGGGTATCACTCAGCTATAATGAATGATAAACTCAACGCCTTTATATCTAAGTGGATGCCCTTGAAGATATACTCATAAGTGAAATGAACCAGACCACATGTGTAAATATTGTATACTCTCCCTAGTATAAGAACTCAAAAGAAGAAATAAAAATAGAAATATGTAGCATATAACACAATTAAAATGAAAGCAAGAACTTGAGGATTAGACAATGAAGAGAGGGCAAGGAGAAATGTTAGGAAACATGACAGGGGCAAAGCCATACATTTATATGGACAAGATGGGTAAGGCAATGATCCTGAGAATCTTCAGCATGTTATTGAAACTAGCAGTTAATTAGTAGGATTCCCGCCCTGACTAACTATATATGTTGCTACCTGTGAGCTAAGCAATGGCACTGAAGAAAGCAATGTGTAATGGTAGGTTCATGCTTGGAGTGACTGTCATTCTAGTCTTCTAAATAGGTATTGCTTGTCATGACATACTAATTACTGCCATACTGTCCCTCAGGTAAATGTTTATTTAAAAAATTAAAGGGTAATAAATGAAAACAAAAGACAAGAAAAAAATGTCACAGGACTGTCCAGGTGCCATTCTCTATATGGTTAGAATTCTAAATTTCTGTGTAAAAACATGTAAATGCTTATTCCTATTTTTTAATTTTTTTAATTTTTCCTTCATATTCTGTAGGGACTCAAAGTATAACATATCAGTACTTGATGGGAAATACCTGTTCCATGTTATGCCAGAGATGTTTGACATTCAGACAAATAGTGAGATTAAGCTCAACTGCCTATGTTGAGAGGTAATACTAATAAGCCTCTCTTCTGGAGGGGTAATAACCAAAGTTTGCAGATCAAAAATTAGAGAAACAGAAGCACTTCAAGGACAGCCAACATTTTGGTCCTAGCCTTTCAAGGTCAGTACAGTCTCAAGACATAAGAAAACCTGTACTGTAACATCATGTAACTCAGTTTTGTCCCAAATTTTCTGATTAAGGAGATTATGGGGTCACAGATGAAAGTGATCAACTTTGTAGTGTGCCTAAGGAGAGTCACATGAAGAGAAAACATTCTCACAGGCATTCACAGAGAGCAAATTGGTCAAGCAATGGCCACGACTCATCCACATGGCTGAAACTCACAAAGGATCTACAAACTGCAGTACAGGGTTTCAGGCTAAATCCTGAGGGGATTTGACTAACCTTATCACACACAAAAGTTACATTTCTTGTTATAGAGGTCTTGCTTTATCTTGGTCTTAACCATCCAGCAGAGAAGTATAATAACAAAGTATAAAACCATATTAATATGTTGAACTGTAAAAGGCTCAAGTGAACAAATTCTGACAAATTCCTACAGAAAACCCACTACTATTATGGACTACAGGACTATATTGGAATATCTTCTGAATTCATGCACCTACAATATTTAAATGATAATGGAATACCTTTCTCTGACAAAATTAAACAAAAAAAGGGGGATACAAATGAACAACGATTTTATATCTGTATATTCAAACTAGGATAGATATACAGCTGCATTCTCTTAATTCAATGAATAGAGAGATGTGTTCGAATAATGTTTGTGGACAGGATATCATGTCTGCATCTTGTACAATGAATAACCACTAAGAAAGCAATATGCAATGTTTTAATTATTGAAACTGTGCTAGTAATCAGTTTTGAAACTGTCTCATTGCTATTTGTTTCTCAATAAAATTATTTTTTAAAAAAACATGTCAGTAAATCTGTATGTGTTCTTTTCCAACTTTATTTTAAGTCTTTTTTCTAAGATTTAGATGGGTCTTCTTGTTCTCAGCTAGTAGCTGCTGGACTGTCATCCTGTGTTCTCTTTTATTAATTTTGGCTTCTTTGAGCTCTCTGTTTTAATTTACAGACTTGTCTTCAATATCAATCTTTGGCTTCACATTGATCTTTTCTGCAGCATATTAACTCTATAGATTTTTTTAAATTTTAGGTATTTATTTTGGACTCTTTTTGAGTACTCCTTATTCTAGTTGAATATTTCATTCAAATTTTATAGTGTTTGGTTAGCTTCCAGTTTCATTTTTTCTATTCAAATTTTACTTTGAACATATTGAATTAACTTGCTGTGAATTTGGGTTCATTCCTCCTTTGAATTTATCTGTGTCTTTCATATCTTCTAAGATCTTTTCACAGATACATTTATATATGTTTTTTTTCAAAATTTTTATTTAATTGTGTGTGTGTGTGTATGTGTATGTGTGTGTGTGTGTGTGTGTGTGTGTGTGTGTGTGTGTGTGGCCAGCTCAACCCACCAGGGGGCAGGGCTGGCTGGCATGTGGTGCTGGGGGATTGAATCGCGGTCCCTATGCTTTGCTAAGCTTGTTCTAAGTGGGTGCTTTAGACCACTGAGCCATCTCACCAGCCCCACATTTATATATGTTGATAACATATGTTAATATACAATTATATAATTTATATATAGCCCCTCTTTTTCTCTTTTTTGGGGAGTTTGCTGAAAGTGGGCACTAGAGAAATGAAGAGAGTTTGTGACTTATATAGAGATTTAGTAGGGCATTGCCTCCCCTTGTATAATTTTCAGCTTTTTCTATTCACTGCTAGTGTTTAATCTTTCCATTTGTTTACTTTAATTGTTTTCTAATCTGTCCCTATTTTGCCAAAAATTATATTTGTTTGTATGTTTGTAATGGCATCCACAGATTAAATCTTACAATTCTACTGTTAATTCTTATAACACTCTTCCCAATTTTGTTTATTCTCTATGCAAACTATAAAAGTTTATTATTTGTAGTTGATCTGCACTTAAGTAGGTAAGGTGGGAATAGGAAGGGCTTGGATGAGTAGACACTAAGAGAGAGGTTAGAAGAGAATGTAGTGCTAGATAATAAAAATTTTATAGGAAGTCTAACTTTATTGGAGTACTTAATTGAAGCATTAGTTTTGATACTTTTCAGAGGGTATTTTATGAGGAGAACTGTGAGATTTTGGAGAAAGGTGGTTTGCTTTATTACTGAGGAAAGCAAAGTGGCTGTCAGAACTTAATAGGGAGGATGGTAGGCTAGGTAATGTGTGGAAGACCCAAACACTTAGGTTGGAAAGTATTGCAGAGTACTGGTGATAATAGGTGTGATAGTTAAGGGAGTTAAATATGGGGAATTTTTAACTTTGGAGGAGGTATTCACATACTTGGAAAAATAATGATATATGTTATTAAGAAAATAAATTAATAAGGAGATATGTAATATCAAGTGTTTGGGGTAAAGAAACTAGATAAAGAGCTGAGATGAGGGAGACCACCTAGACACCTATTTAATCAAAGCCAATGAAAAAATAATAATATCTCAGGAAACAATAAAATGTACCAGGTCCTTATTAAATAAATACATATTCAAAAAGTTAAGCCAACAAGATATCCCAAGGTAGCACAGACCTGATATACCACTGAGACATAGTGTATGTGATTCCCAATAAGCTTCTTTGCTAGAGTCCAAGACTCATACCCCAATAATTTATCCAATCACTCCACTCAATAAAGAAGTTAACTCAGATTCAGGGCTTGTTTTGGAAGTTTGTATGCATTCTTGCAAAATCTGATGCTGTCTGAAATCTGGAGTTTGGAACTCTTGCTGTCCAAAGAGAACTTCTTGGTCTCCAAGGGTGTGATGGTGAATTTATCAGACACATCCACCAGCACCAAATTATTGTCTGGTTACTCTTCTCTCATGGCTGAGACAAAACACATGACATCCAGCATTAAGGAAGGAAAACTTTACTTAGCTCAGTTTGTGGAGGTTTCAGTCTGTACTCAGCAGGGTTCACATGGCAGAAAGCAACAGTTCATTGTAGCATAAGATAGAAAAAAGCAACAATAGCAAAAAGGAAGGAGTAATGGCAGAAAGCAAGCTTCCTTCCCTCCCTTACATTATATGCAGATTTTCTGCCCCAGGACAGCTGTAGCACTCACATCCATAATCCCAGCATTAGATCATAACTTAGCCACCAAATCTAGAAGCATGCCACAAGACTGTATGAGGCTTCATGGAGACATCTTGATATGAACCATAACATAGACATATGTAGTACTCCAATGACAATTATTGCTGGTTAATAACAAGCCATTTTAGTTCTTGGTGGTCCACTAGCCTCAGCATAATTGATTTGATCAAACTAGTCAATTTCTTCAACGTTATTTTTCTTCATCTAAAGAGAAATAACAGTTTCATTTTAGTGACATTTTATGGAACTTTGGTTCTTTGCTTTTAAATCTTGTGATGATATATGTTGCCAAGACAATGATGAAAAATCATTAAGAAAATGTGACTTGGAAGACAAAATTCAGTGATGCTGAAGATCTTTCTAATCCAATTGTATTCACTCTAGTGAATTACATATGCTTTACTGCATCACTCTTCCCTTTTCTTCTGTGTTTTCTTAGGAGGCTTAAGCTTCATGGTAAAAGATCCCAGAATCCCAACACCAAGATCCATGTGAAGGTTGACAAACTAGGGTCTCCTTTCTTTTGTTATTTGCCATATATCTGTGTCTCTAATATTAGTAAGCTGGAGTTTTAATTGGTTCTGAGATTAACCAGTCTATCTGTTTCGCCAGATCACTCAAGTACTATAACACTTGGGCTGTTCATTTGTCCTGATTTGGGGAAAATAAGGCACTGAAAGTGAACATGCTTCTGGTTGTGTCAGAAGTGAAGTGATTCTGAAACAATAAAAATCTGTACACTGATTTTATCAAGAATAGGGACATATTTTGACTTTCAGCAGGAAACAAAGAGATGGAATTTGTAACATATAGTATGTCTTTCCACTGTTTGCATACTGTATTTAAGTAATTTCCAAAGATATTTTTAGAAGAATGGAGTCACCTTGTAGCTGACTTTCACCCTCAGTGCTTTGACCCAAGGATTACCTCAAAGCCTTATAGTTGCTGTGCAAATCAATAAACAAGGACTTCTAAGTAATTTTCTGTTAAATACAGATTTTGCTGTCCTGCTGGATCTTCATGTACCACCACAAGGGTCAACAAAGATACCAGCTGGTTTTCTGAACAGAAGAAAGAAGAAATCTTTTTGCTATTGAAAGAAGCTATTGATCCAAGAGTTAAGGAGTACTTGGAACTCCATAAACAGCACAAGCCATCAAATACAGAATTCACAAGATCCTGTCCCTTGTTCTTAAACAGTTATGGCTATCAGATCACTGCCTATTTCAAGATGGGGGAATCCACTTTCACTGCATTGGGAGAGCACAGAATAATAAACCCCTAGTATGCCTTGACTGATTTGTGGTCTGCATGAGTCAACTTGCAGCCAGTTCTGATATCTTGACAAATCATAAAGAATTGACAGAAAGAGCTCTCCATGTAGTGTCTGATTATTTTGTTGAGTGTTCAAGGAGTACACTTCCTCCCATACAAAGCTCAAGAGAAACACTCTGAAAGAAATTGTGAAAAGAACTGAAACAAAAAGCATCTCAAGCAAATCACAGGGCCACTGTGGGAACAACTAGTGACTCAGAGATTGCAGGGGTAGCAAGAGGAATGATGATGGTCAACGCCTCATCCAGTCCCCCATCAGCAGCTATGGGACAAGCAGAAGATTGCATAAAGGCAGTGGAGAACCTCTGGAGGCTTCGTTTCAAAAGCTGGAAAATATTAATCAGACTCAACCAGAGGACACTAGCAGTTAGCAAAAACCTCATCCTGGGGAGTGGTTAAAGACAAGACTTCTAAGCAGGAGCCCTGTCTATAGCTGTGAGTCAGCATCACCAGGTCCAAAGCAAAATCCAGGGGCAGTCAAAACACAATAGATAAGCAGTAACTGTGGTTCTGGAGAAGATTCCGATCATCACAAGTGTTTCTCTTGGAAGTGAGTGATTAGTCTTGGGAGAAATAATACTGGAAAAAAGTGTAGCTGTCATTGTTTTTCAACATTAGACCTGTAAGATCTGGGGTTATTTTTGAAACAAGATTTAGCAAAAACCATGTCTGAAGAAGGGCTGCATGTTTTGGAAAATCTCTCTTCCAGACATCTTACAAAAAATAACCTGTCTCAAGCTCAACAAAGCATCTCAGCCACAGACTCGGGGTGATTATCTACAATTCAGGGCAACTGAACCACAAGAAGAAATTGCAAAGGACTTTCAAGTTGTAGTTCAGGATATAGTGTCCAGATCTGTCACAAGAGATTCACATGTATAAATATTGAGCTATAAAAGAAGTTAATTAAAATTATCACCATAAATAATATATATATATATATATATATATATATATTGCATTAGAATTAATTTTCAAGCAATCTCCTCCAGAAGTCTATATGATCCTTTTAGTATTGTTTTCTTGTCATTTATTTACTGTCTTCAAAAATTATTTTAAAGACAAAGAGGATCTCATTTGTGCAAAGACTGCATGGAGAACAAATCATGTGCCCTTTCTTGACTCATTGCTATATAGACCTCAGGACAGGACCATAAGAACAGTGCCATAGTGCTGCAGTTCAGTGGTGGGGACAGTTGATCTTCTGCCTAGTGAAAGAATAAACTTGTAGTTCCCAACATGTGGTCCCAGTACCAACATCACGGTAATAAATTAAAAATGTAGGTATTGGGTCCCACCCAGACCTGCTGAATGAGAAACTGATTGATTCTGAAATATGCTCAAATCTGAGAACCACTGGACTAATGGGAGACTCTCTACTGTTAATTCATCCAGCCTGGCTACCATAGCCTCCAACTCATCAGCTAGGGCAACGTGTGGACATCTACACCCTCAAACTCCCTGAAATTCATGAAATACTTGGGCTCAGTGAATGAGTCAGTCTGTTCCTAGGTTCTAGCACAACCAAAGCACCTAGGGAGCTGTTACACTCCTAATTGCTGGAAGTTTATGGGTAATCCATCCTGGCATTATGGGAAGACATGGGAGAGGCTTCCTCTTGCTTGCAGCTCAGACATGCCTCTGTCCATGCCCTTGCTTCTCCAACATTTGGGATGGGTTCAGGACAGTCCAGAACTTAATGGATGCAGTGGCCAGGAATTTTATTTTTCCATTTAGAAGGCTTCACAGGCAGTTTAAATTCCCTGTGCCTGCATAGCCCGCTCTTATGATGGTGCCACAGAAAGACAAGAAGCCTAAGAGATCCTCCTGGAAAACTGATCTGGACTCTGTTTGGCTTCTGGAAATTTTGAAGTTTTTCAGGTCAATATCAGTGAAAAACAGAAACGTAGAGCAATATTGTTCATATTGGACATTTCAAAAATAAAATCACAGTTGTTCCTTAGAGATGATTCTCTGAAAGGTACTGAAGTACACTACCAGAAAGTACTATAAGAAGAAAAATCTTCATGATTGGCTTCTTGTGGCTGCACCTGACAGTGAGACATATCAACTTTATTACTTTCAGTCAAGATGGAGATGGAGCAGAATCTGAGGACTAGGTCAAGCCACTTCTCCCAGAAGCTGTTGCCTGCTCCAGAACTAGAGATACTGAATGTGAAATCAGCAGAAGAGGATTTATTGAGGAGTTTTTATTTCATTAATTAGCCCAGTCTTGATGCTTAAGGTCTATATGTATTTATATATACTAACTTTCTTTCAAGAAAAGTCTTAGATCTAGATTTTTAAATAATTTTATTGAGAAATAAATATCAATGAGACAGTTTCACAGCCAATTATTGGCACATTTTCAGTAATAATACATTGCATATTATTGTCTTAGTGGTTATTCATCAGTGGTACAAGATGCAGACATGATATTCTGTCTCAAACACTATTATAACAAACCTCTCTATTCACTGAATAAAGAGAGTGGAGCTGTATATCTATCCTAACTATTTTGAGTATACAGATACACAATGGTTGTTCATTTCTATCCCATTTTTTTGGTTAGTTTTGTCAGACATGGGCACTCCATTGTCATTTAAATATTGTAAGTGTTTGAATTCAGCAGAATCTCCCAATGTAGTCCAGTAGTCCATAATAGTAGTTGGTTTTCCATAAGGCTGGCAATGTCCAAAGTTGTTGACTTGAGCTTTTTACAGTGCAGCATATTAATGTGGCTTTATTTTTTATACTTTGTTTTCATACTTTTCTGCTGGATGGTTAAGAACAAGACAAAGCAAGACCTATATAACAAGAAATGTAACTTCTGTATATGATAAAGTCAATCAAATCCCCTCAGGATTTAACCTGAACCCCTGTATCACAGTTTGTAGATCCTTTTTCAGTGTCAGTCATATAGATGAGTAGTGGCCATTACTTGACCAATTTGCTCTTTGTAAAAGCCTGAAAGAATGCTTTCTCTCCTTGTGACTCTCCTTAGGCACACTCTATATCATCAATCACATTAGAGTTTGTTGTATTTAGGAAAATAACAATCCCTGTGCTTTAAAGTGGAAAATGGTATGTTTGGGTTGTGGATAGATAGGGTTGTTCTCACAGCCTTGATGTACAATACTTTTTAACAGGATTAATGAGAATGAAAAGTGGCTTTCAGTTCCCACACTATGGTATATACTGGAGGAATTTTGCCTTTAAGCACTTTCCTTCCACATGTCTAAAGCACAGCCCTGGATCTCTTGTTACTGGAGTGATTGTGTGATTCTTTGGATATTTGGTAGTACAAAGAGAAAACAGATGCCAGAATTTTTTTTTTACTTACTAGGAGGCATATGAAGGTTTCTCTATTGTTAGGAATGACATAATGGCATATATTTTGGTATTGTTAGTAATAATATTTTGGTCTGAAAGCCTGAGACCTTGTCAATACCTTTAGCCAAAAAAAAAAAAAAACAGATTCTGTAACCACTTAATATGCAAAATTAAATTTTTATTTAGTTCCTTGTAACAGTCAGACTTGGAGGAGATATTGATCAGATCCAATTGATATAATCATTTTGAACTCTTCTAACTTTTTAACTGGCTCAATGTCATTGTTTCTAAGTCACTGCTGTATTTTTTCAAATAACATTTTCATAGGTTGATATCAAGATTTTTAGATATTTGTTTTATTTAGTAAATCTCCACAAATAAACAAAAAATTGAAGAATGACCTCTAGGAACAATGGAAGTTAAGACTAGGAAGATACTTATTGAGAGGAAGTGGTACAGCACATTAGAAGCAGAAGGACCAGATGGGTTTCCACAAACAACACATTACAGGGAAATTTTATAAAGCAATGCCTGTTTGAGTATGACATGTTTTAAAGCTATGATTATCCAATAAACATATAAGTATGTTTACACAGGTACTAGTGATCCAATGCAGAAACAAATCATGCAATAAGGGTGTATGAAAAGAACAAATATTTTTTTAGGAAGGACTGGGTCCAGAGGGCTTGGTCATCCATTAGTGTGATTGATATCTATCAATGATTCATTAGACCTCATGTTTGTTATTTGATGAACTGTACAGACCTGGTCATTTCATCTTTATCTTCAGGTCTGGTGTCCAGCAGATGTGTCCTTGGCCACAGTTCAATTGTAGTTCACCTTTTTCTCATTTTCTAAAGGGCCTACCTCTACTGCTTGTCTATACTAATATCATTTTCTACCTGCAACAGGTGAGAATAAACTTAAAACACAAGGCACATATAACAGCATGGAAAAACTTCTAGCTAGGTGAAAATAACTACTGTTCACTTTGTGTATACATTGTGGCCATTGTGTATATTGTCACAAATATTAAAGAAAAATTAAGTGTACCAGCCCCACCCCTGGGATGTGCTGAGAGGGCAATTATGAGTGGGCATGGTGACGCATGCCTGTAATCCCAGCACTTGGAAGGTTCAAAACAAGAGAATCACTATGAGTCTGATCTACATAGTAAGACACTATATAGACCCTCTCCTAAATACATTTTTAAAAACACTTAAGCATAAAAATTAAAAGTTCTATTGTATTTTTTAATCTAGGTATTCAGTGTGGCTATAAGCAGCCTCTTCCTGTTGACATTACATATGAATTTGGAGCACAGCCTCTGTCTTCAGGGTGCCATTACTAAAGCTCCCTGGTGACCTCTGCATACACTGCTAGATAAGTATTTATTTAACACTCCGCAACTTCAATTTTATCACATGGAAAACATCATTACACATATGTGAGTACTAAAACATCTGCGCTATACAGTTAACCTGGCAATATCCTCTTTTAGTGACTATATTACAAAGATCCACTTTTTATTTTATAGAGAAATGTTTCTCAATAAATTATTGCAAAATCTCCTTCAGAAAATATGTTCAAGTTTTTTTTAACAAATAAGTGAGTTAACATACCATATTAGATCAAAACCCACTCCAAACTCAGTCCTCACAGTTTTAAGAGATTTCTCTCTGAAAATAAACCTGAATAAAGAATCTTTCAAATATAAAATCTTTCATTCAGCCACATAGATCATTGCATGTTATTGAAGATACATTACTAGACACAGAATACAAACCTACATTTTCTTGCTTTTATCACAATTTTAAATTTCATTCATTCTAAATGTCACCTATTTCATAAGTTCATTTAATTTATATTTACCATCCTTTTCTACCATGTAATCAATACTAATAACATATAAATACAACAAGCTTTACTTTAATTGTACTTTGGTCATTCAGAAGTTATTCTCATTTCCTGTTCCTATGACAACCTGCTTGTTTTCCATCTGAGTGATATACAGCTTAATAATGAGAGAAAGTGTAACAAACATCCATTTCCAGTAATGTTAAATCAAAAGCATCTCAAGGATATTTTAGTATTCTTGATGCATTAAAATTAAAGCAAACTGTGACATATAAATAAAACTACATTGGAAAATACAAACTATTTCATAATTTGAAGTATAAATTCTAATTGTAATGTATTAAAAGAATTCTTAAGTAGAAAATAATGAAATAAATAGAACTGGAATAAGAAGGTCTCATTATTCTGAGGAATTATTTAAATTTATATATCACAGATTGGTATATTTTGTATAAGCATATTTGATTTTCAACTACCTGTATTTTATTCTTATTTTATGTTATAGATTAGACCCATACATTGAAAACATTTTGTGTATATTAAATTATAAAGTTCTACTTCCTAGGAACTTGTTCATATTCATACTTATACTATACATTGACTTCAAATTTTAAGAATAACAATTGATAAAAATTAATATTCATTTTTGCTAATATAAAGTTTTCTTACACTTACAAGGTGTGCAATGACATGCTAACATATAGAAAAATGGATGGATAGATAGATAGATAGATAGATAGATAGATAGATAGATAGATACCAGGGAGATAGTTCAGTAGAATAAGTGCCTGGCAAGCACAAGGGCCTGAGTTCAATCCCATTTTCAAAAAAAAAAAAAAAAAAAAAAAAAGCATCGATAGATGATAGATAGATAGATAGATAGATAGATAGATAGATAGATAGATAGATATACAGATACCTGTATTAATACACTTAAGATAATAATGTCTGTACAGCAAACATACTTTTGTAAAATTTTAAAAATTATATTCTTAAAATATTTGTGAAGTACAAAATTATAAAAGCAAGAATTTCCTGTGAACTGACTTTCTTCTTAGAATATGCAGCTTAATCCCAGCATGCTCTACGCACCTGAAGGTTCAACATCTTTGGACCAATTCTTCAGCCAACTTAACACTGAAAGAAAGGCCTGTTTCAGTTTACTATTTCCCAGGATTAGGACAAATGAGTGTAATGAAGGAAAAGCAATTTCAGCAGTCTGACAAAAGTAAAAATAAAGACTATTTGGGAACTTATATCTCCAAAGTTGTATAAAAATCGACAGAAAGAAAATTGTATACAGTAGGAAAGAGGCAACCACAGTTTGCAAGGCCTTTATGTGGGCTGTGGTGTTCACATCTCTGGACCCTCGGAAATTGTGCTGCACCTTCTTCAGATATTTCCACAGGGAGAAGATGAGCGTGAGGAATGTTGTCAGTGATAGTGTAAAGGCCATGAGTGTGAATATGGTGTTGCTCAACGCAAGTTGCAAAAATTCAGGAAAGTCATGGAAATTAGGGCTGTAAGACACATTTCTTTTATATGTATCAAAAAGGACACCCATTTGTCTATTTGACTGAAAAGGTACACAACCAAGATAACAAGAGACACCAGCAATGTCACTGAAACCATCTTTTTAACTCTCCACTTAAAGTAATGGAAGATAGAATTAGAAAAAGTTGCTGTCTTTAGACAACAAAAAATGCAGAGGCATGTAGCAAGCCACATGCTAAAGTGACAAGTTATAATCCAAATCATATACATTGTTCTTAGCAATATTAAATTCATCCAGAAATTTGGATAAAACACATACATGTACCACTTAGTGGAAATTAACCAGAGAAAACCAATCCTGGAGATTGCCAAAGCAGTGAGCAGGTGACCAGCTACAGAGATCTTCCTGCTGTTGAGCAGGCCCAGCGAGTTCACCAGGACTATGAATCCATTTCCTAAGTTTCCTATTATGAATTCCACACTAAAAATGATAGTAAATATGTTCCCTGTGACACTACCCATTATTGATAAGAGACTGATGCAATGTGCAATATCACTGCAGAAGCAGAAATTCATTTATTTAAAATTTTATGTGTATCTAAATCTTAACAATTCAAATCATGCTTCCTTTATATGAAAACTCCCAACTAGAGTACCACATCAAAAAAATCAACACTTGCAAATGAGTTGGTTCATCATAATCTTCTCAAAAACTTTGCAATGTCCTGACATTTCAGCTGTGTTTCACCACATACAGTGAGCCTCACACACAATAGCCCGGAGTCTGTTTCGGTTGTTCATGAAGGAAACAGAAAACAAACATATGTATTGATTTAAATCCTTTTTCACTTCTTGCCTTCCCTGTGTATTTTAATCTAAGTACCTAAGATCAGAGCAAATAACATTGTGAATTCCAAGTCATATACAAAATAAAAGAATTTAAACTAAACTATGGAACTTCATAAGCACCAATATTCTTTAAACACTTCATAACTCTGTCTCTATAAGGACCTATTCATGTTGTGCCAAAGTTTGTGGAAATTGCAACACACGTATCAATCTCAAAAGGTCATTATTCCTTAAATGCTCAGTACTGAGATGATATTTGCTCCTCATTTTTACAAAAGCATGTACACACACCCCTATGCACTCATGTTCACATGAAATAGTTTTTGTAAAGGCCAATCTCTTTTGCTTACTTCAGTAATTCAGATTTTTCATTTACTAAACATTTCTTATACATCAAGGATATGGTTAAATACTTTAGTGGCCTTTAAGATATTATTTAGAAATGTTGGGGGCCGGGGAGATGGCTCAGTGGAATAAGCGCTTCCCTGGCAAGCACAGGGGCCTGAGTTCAATCCCCAGTTCTGCCCAAAAAAAGAAAGAAATGTTTTAAATTCATACTGTGTAGTGCCAATGCATATATTCAAAAAGATTTAGAGCAGTCAATTCTGTCTGTGCATATGAAAACCTAGAATTTTATGTGTAGTACCATGAAGCACACACTGAGAAGAACAACTTTACTGCACAGCAGGAATCCTTATGCTGTTCTGCCTCTCTCCCTTGGACAGGATAGCTGTTCCCTATAACTATCTGAGGACCTTCAGATCACATTCTCCTTCCCTCACCACCCAAAAATATAAACTTCATGACCCTCACTACAAGCACCAAGGCAGGGAAGTTATGTGATATTGCCTGAGTATAATGGAGAGAAGAAGCACAACACAATTGTTCTTCAGTAGCTAAAATTTAAACAGGGACACAATGGAAAAATTTTGTGGCAGCTATGAAAACTGCAAACCAGTATCATCATCCTCAGAAATGGCAGAGAAAGACAGGGGCACTCACTGAGGCAACAAAGTGAACCCTATATTTCAAATATTCTCACAGTTTCACATCTATGGGAGGGTTATTTGACTTGGCAAAATATCCTACCATAAGAAAATTCAAAGAGTAAAGTTCTAAAGAATAAAAGTATAGAGACATACCATCAGAACAGAGACAGGAAGATCCATGTGAGTCAGTTTTCCATTACTGTGGCAAAGTACCTGCTGTAATCAATTTTTTAAAAAGGAAAGGCTTAATTTGCATTATAATCTAAGAACTTGACTTTATTGTTTGGTACTTGTAATAAGACAGAGCATTATGCCAGGGAGCATTATTAGAGCAAAATTAATCACCTCATAATAGCTAGAAGTAAAGAGAGGAGAAGGAATGATGTACCAATATCCCCTTAGAGAGCAAGCCCAAGACCTAACTTACTCTAGACTCCATCCCATAATTGTTCCATACTTCACAATTGTTCTACAGCCTTCAGCAAGGAGATTTGTAGGCCATTTAATATCAAATGATAGCAATGTTTCTTGCTTTTCTTCTTCAAAAAGACACAGATGAGCTCTGAACAGATGACAAAGAGACATGCAAACAAGCATGTGTAGTGCTCTGTGGAGTGGGAGTGAGGAGAGGAATTTGGTAGCCACTTAGAAAGCAGGGAAAGCGTGGATCCATGCAAGGCAGAGAAAGACAGTAGCCCTGTACTCCTCTTACCTCTGAGGAGCTCTTCCTGTGCTGCATCCCTGTTCTTCTACTCTGGGTGGAAGCACTGTGTGCTCCACCTCACCAAGAACTGCTTGAGACAGTGTTTTCCAGACAAGGTCGGAATGGCATCAAGGATGAGTTCCAGACATTACAACCAGAAGACAGAATAACAGATCAACACTTCAGAAAAAAAGGGACTTTACTTATCTCATGACCAATATCAGACTGTTATATAGAAGAACTCAGTATATTTCATGATACTATTTTTGGTGGCACATTTTATGTACTGAGTATATGAAATGTAAATCAGTAAAGTTATCTTTTAATGTAGATTCTCATATTTATAAAAATAATTCCTTGCTTATAAATCTATTCATACCTATTTTATCATAAACACAAATAAAACAGTAGATCATTATTATAACTTAACATAAATTGAAACAAAGTGATGATTGAAGCTCCTTTCTTCTCAGATTTAGTAACATTTGAGTTTAATATACCTTAAATATGTGAGGAAAAACTGTCTTCTTTTGTAAAGTGTGTGAGCATATACTTATGAACATAGTCATTTATATACAGATAGACCTGAATATCAAGCTCATTTTTTCTGGAGCTATGTAACTCTATTCTCACTAAAGTGAATATTTGTTTTATCATTCTCTAATTCAGCATAGCTGATTATCAATTGAGGATTTGTGAGAGATAACTGGATATGGATGTGCTGAGCTATCTCAGTGTTAGAAGGCTGTCTTGTGAGAAGTTCTTGGTCATGGGAATAGGAATATGAAGGGCCCCTGGGCCTCCCCTGCCAGCTCTACCCTTGGGGGATGCTCAGATGGCAATTGAGGCTGGTTGTGGTGACACGAACCTGTAATCCCAGCTCATGGAAGGCTGTAAACAGGCAAATCACTATGAGTCTGACCTCGTAGTGAGACCCTGAACACCCTGTAGACCCTTCCCTAAATACAAAGAAGAAAGAAGGAAAGAGAAAGGAATATGAAGGGCATTTCTCCATCCCTGGATCCTCCATTCTCTGTTTCAAAGTTCCCATGAGGGTAGCAACTGTTCCTCCAGTATGTGTCAGTGCCATGTTATTCTGCCTTGGAGCCAGCAGACTGTAGAACAAAATATGAGCCAAATAAACATCTTCTCCAAGTTTTGAGTGTCTCTTATTTTAGCCAAATGACCAAGAAAAGGATTAAGACATAAAGACACTAGAGTAAAGTTTGTTTACATTTTTTTCAAGAATTTAGAGATAACTTTTCATATGAGTTTGTGGAACTCTCCAATGCAGGATATCTTTATATCACCAGAACAAAACTACACTGCACACTATGATAATGCCTCATTTTCTGAACATAGACGGAGGTGCTATGAACTTTGAGGACACATGCATAGGCCACTGGTTAAGTCACTCCTGCTTATTTCTAAATATATTGGCCAACAATTTTGATACCCTATTTCATTACTCTGTGAATACACCTGATACCTACCAACAAGGAGAGAGATATCCAAACAAGGCCTTCCATCTCCAGATGCTCAATTATCTTGTGATAAATCTTTTTCTATATACATCTTAGTAATTAGCAGACTACATGGAATTAAAACACTCTTAGGTAACAAGGTACCTTAGAACTTACAAAATTGTCAACACCAAATATCTATAGGAGTATAGCAAGGCCATGCATCTCCTCCACAGAGGAATTCCCAATGTCTAAGGAAGAAAATGATAAGAGCACAACATTAAACTGAACCAACAATAGAGAGGAACAGTGAAGTAAAAACTGAATCAACTGAGGGGCTATGTTCATCTCTTGAGCCAGCCAACTCACCAAGGCTGTGAAGATTTGTCAAAAATTCTACAAAAAAATTGGCCATTGACTATTATACCTATGCCATGTGGTTAGTTTACTCAAGAGTCTATGAAATTCCAATGTGAAAGTGAGTGTGTGGCAAACAGCAAGAGGAAGGAGACCCATAGTTTACAAAGCTTGCCCTGAAACTTGTTGCTAAGATCTTGGGTCCATGGAGCAGCACCTTCCTGAGCAGTGCACACAGGGAGTAGAGTAATATGAGAAAAAAAAAAAAAAACACTGACATGATTAGAATGTAATTATGGGCCGAGTTCCGGGAGCCCCCAGACCCAGTCCTAGCCCAGGTCTGGGGCACAACAGGTTCACCCTTAAGGGCAGCAGCGGGAAGGATTGAGCACAGCAGCCAGACCGAAGCCAGACGCAGCTGGATAAGTCCAAACTTTGTAGATCTGCACCTGAACTTCAGTACGTGCAAAGGATATAACTACAGCAAAGATCTACAACAAAGGTCAGAAGACAGTGCTACACAAAATGACGAGAAGGAACAAAATGCAACCTCAGAACCCAAGCCCACCTGTAACAAGTACAGAAACACAGAAAAAATTGGAAATCACACAGCTGAAAGCAAGGAATCTGCAGCTTCTGAAATAAAGAAACAGCTGCAGAAAGGTATAGAAGACATCAGATTGGAAATAAGAAAAGAAATCCTTGAATTAATAACATCTGAACTAAAGAATCAAATGCAGAAACATATGAAAGAAACCCAGCGCCCACCCAGAACAAGTGCGGAGGGCACTAGCTTGGCTCAAATGCATGAATTAAGAGCGTCGATAGTAAATAAGCAATAGCAGAAAGATAGAGAGGAAATCAGAGCGCAATTCTTTTCTGAAATAGAATGTAATTATGATTCACTGGAAGGAATAAAATCATATTGGAAATGTTCACAAGGACCTTCATTTGGTATTTACAGTCACATTTCCTTCATATTCCTATGTGTACTTGGTCTCACTTATGTGGACAATGCAAAGATGAAAATAAAGGTTAAGGCACTAGCATTATAACTCTAATAACATCCTTGTCTCTCCTGTTTAGATGAAGAAGAACCAAGTTGGGGTACTTAGCTATGCTGAAAATAATATTTGAGGTAAACAGTTAGCCAAGAGCCAAAATGGTTCTTCACTGTCCAGGCAATAAGAAGAATAATTTGTATTCACTCACTCTGTGAAACTGAATATCAGGGTATTAACCTTCCCAAAGGAAACAACTCTCAGGCTGACTACTGTGGTAAGAATTCAACCACCTGCAAGCACATTTTGTCTCTGACTCAGTCAGTGAAGTTCAGCAGTGCTATGAAAGAATGTGCCAAAATTTCCAAAACTGATTTGTTATTGCTCACATAGAAATGACACTTGGTTAAGTCTAGAAGAAAGTAAAAGAGGAAATACAGTAACTCTGGGCATTATTTCTTGATCTCCTGACCTAGAGTTCTACCAACACCTGGTTTCTCTATGTATAGTAAAGTTTCTTGCTGTCTTTTATATTCTGTAAACAATATCGTGCAGAAAAGTGCCATAGTATACTAAAAGATCTACTAAAGGTATGTGAGAGAAAACAGTTATTCCTAACAAAGCTCAAAATAAGTCTTACACATATCCTGTATGTGCTTACTGACTGGAATCTTTCACAGAAGAAGTTGGGATGAAAGGTGAATTCTCATTTGTTCTTATGCAAATGACTGGATATTCTCTTTCACTGTTTTGCAGTTATGCCTTATCTAAAGACTACATAATTTGGCTCCTCCAAGCATAGAGATCAGCTAGTAAAATTCTAAGGCCTAATATATGTAACATGCAAAAATGTGTAAATTAGGGCCAGCCAGAGAGCTCAGGGGATTAAACTACCTTCGTAGGCTGATGCTGGAGCCAGGGGCTCAATGTTTGGCCTGCCATACTGAGACCAGCAACTGAGACTGGGCATGGAGGCACACACCTGTAATCCCAGGATTTAGGAGGCTGAAAAACAGGAAGGATCACTAGGTGTCTGATCTGTGTGGTGAGACCCTGTAGACCCTGTACTAAATACATTTTTTAAAAAAGAAATATATAAATTGATAGATGCATCTCACCCTTAAGGATATGACTTTAATATTTTATTATCATCATGCTTTTATTAGCCAAAACATTAGTTTCATGTAGAAAGATTTAAATATTCAGATACGCAGGAGTTTTCTCAAAATCTTCCTATCTTTCAGAAATCTAACGGTATTGTCTACAACCCATAAACATGGAAATGCATGTACCACCACCAAAACCACCTAGCATTTTATTTGTTGTCTGAAATGACTTGAAGGATCAATAGAAAGAAATTGTGTCATTTCCATAATAAAATAGTTAAGGCTATTATGTGGTATCAAAATCAAGCTCACACACACACACACACACACACACACACACACACACACACACACTTTTTCTCTCTCCACAATGGCTAAAAACAAGATCCCACAGAAAACAATACAGCCATGGCCTTAGGATCTGAACAACCAGAAATGTCTAGAAACCCACTGTAGGCCTGGCTGAAGTCTCCCCTCTGAGTCTGTGGAAAGCTGATCACAGACAGATATTTTGTCTGGGTGCTCTTTTTACAGCAATTGGAGGGGCTGCTGGGAAAATCTGTTGACAGTCAGAGCTGTGGTCCGCCACATAGCTTGAGAGCCTGGCATGGAAAAACTGCCAATGCTACTGACACAAATACTGAAACCCTCTGATTTATCAACTTTTTGGTGAAAAAAAAATGACCTTATTTATTCCCCTCCACTTTTTTCTCTCTCTCTCTCTCTCTCTCTCTCTCTCTCTCTCTCTCTCTCTCTCTCTCTCTCTCTCTCTCTCTCTCTCTCTCTCTCTCTCTCTCTCTCTCTCTCTCTCTCTCTCTCTCATCTGTATTTGCTTTTTTTCTATTTTTTTCTACGAGAATTTGTTACTCTTATTTTCTCCTATAATTTGTTTTAATTTTTTTTGTATTTTTTTGGCCATGTGCTAAATATCCTTTATTTGTTCTTTAACACACAGTGCATGAACAGTAATCAAAAGACATAGACAGATTTTAGGTAAAAATACTTGCTTCTTTCTCTGCCTGGACTTCTAAAAAATCAATTGTCATCTAATATGAGTTTATATATCTATATGCTAAGTATAAATGTCTAAAAAAAAATCATGACTCTAAACTGATGAGTCCAGTAGGAGATAAAGGTGAATTCTGAATTCTTACTAAAAGTACTAGTATTTTTTATCTTAGTGGGTGGGTGTGGAATGGTGGGGATACTCAACATGTTTGGGGGTGTGGGTTTTCATTTTTATTTCATCACTTATCTCAAAGAGACTTGGAGCCCATGATCCTTTTATCCAGCTAGTCTTTAAAGAGCTTAGAATATATAGAGGCTGCCAAAACTGAAATCACTCTTGATTTCATACTTTATTCTATAATGGGTCATGCTTTAAAAATATATATCCTGTTTTTGGGTTAAAATTTTACCAAGGATAAGAGAAAGAGAAAAAAAACCTAGAACTTAACTAACTGGCAAGATGGATCTACACATCACAGTGAGTTTCTTTCCAAAATGAGTGTTTAGGTTGTACACAAAAGTTCCAGTTAATGTGAAACTCAGTCACAAAGGGTTGAGATTTTTTTGTAATTTTTTAGGGAAGGATCTACAGGGTGTTCAAGGTCTCACTACTAGATTGGACTCATACTAATTCTCCTGTTTACAGCCTCCCAAGTGCTGAGATTACAGGTGTGCACCACCACACCCAGTCTCAATTGTTATTTCAGCGTGCCCCAGGGGGTGGGGCCAGCAAACAGGCCCAGGGATCGAACCCCTGGGCCTTCCACCTGCTTACAGGCACTTTGGTCTGCTAAGCTATTTGGCAGGACCTGTTTTACTTCTCTATGTTATTGTTTCTTCTTTTACTATTAGACTTTTACTACTTACCCACTGGCTTTACAAACGGAGATTCATGTAGCTATACACTGACAATAATTGTAAAAATATATCATCCCTATAGAACGTATATATTTTTTCTTATGACTATTCTGTAAAAAATATAACAACTACCTACACAGTATTTATATTTAGACATGATTTC
Organism: Octodon degus; assembly: GCF_000260255.1. Lineage (NCBI taxonomy): Eukaryota > Metazoa > Chordata > Mammalia > Rodentia > Octodontidae > Octodon > Octodon degus. Next base: position 1,412,439 of record NW_004524588.1, read on the forward strand.
AGATACTTAGACATGATTTTAATGCACAGAACAATGTACTAAGGTTGTAGGCAAATACTTGTCATTTTCTATGACAATTTTTTCTCCTTCCTTTTTTTCAATTTTAATTTTATTTTTTAAAGAAAAAAAAACTAGGGGACCTGACCATTATCTCAGTCGTTTAAGTGCCTGCTTAAGCAATGAAGTCAGGCTCAGGATTCTGTGGCTTGATTCCCAGATCCTAATGCCTTACCAGACCTTCCCTTAAGGCATCCTGAGCTGCCCCTCTCCCCCACCAAAAAAAAAAAAAAATCCTTCTGAACTTTAAAAAAATAAAAAGAAAAGAAAAAATAGTAAAAAAGAAAAAATAGACATTACAGCATTTTGCTAAACAAAATGATAGAAGTTCAACGAGAGAAATTCATTTAGCATATACCGATATAATAAAGTGGAAAGCACTGGGATAAATCTCCACGTATACTAAGGGATGACTATAAATACAGATTATTGTTTGCAATGTAAGTTTGGGTATCAGATTGTACATTCCAATGAGTGTTTTTCTTTCATGAATATGGAACTTTCAGCAAGTCCTTAAATTCTTTCATATTTTTTTCCTTATGTACCAAAAGTAATGATGTTGCTTTCAGGATGAAAATTGGTAAACCATGTTGGGTCTAGATCATAGTCACTTATACACACTAAAAGTAGTTAAGTAGTTTTCAATTCTTTGCTATGTTCTTTCCATTTATTTTAAGAGTATTTTTCCATTCACTTCTAACTGAGCTAGATATTAGACTAATTTTTCCGTTAAAATGATATTTACTAAATGCATACAGAGAAATAAATTCTCTAGGTTTGCATAAAATTTTCAAACATTATTCACATACTCCTAACATTATTGTTCGTGTATAATTTGTGATTCATGTAATGTGTTGTAGTTTTTTGAACTATTTATGATAACTTAAAATTATAATTTATTTTCTTTGCTTACAAACATAATTTTTACTCATATGAGATTAAAGCATTACTGAATGTAGGCATCTGAATATATATTCTTTGTAATAATTGCTCTTTGACACATATTGAGAAGTTTTGGACTTATTAAATTCTGTAGTTATGAAGTTGAATATTTTCTTTGGAAAATTATATATTTTTCATTGGCCAAGGCTTCTTATTTATTAAGTAAATCTATGTAATCATTTCCTCTTTACTATATTTATATATTCTTTATATACACAAATTAGCTTCTTTACATCTACAAATTCTGTTTGACTTATCAACATATGAATTATTTTACATTTTCAGTATTTTTTCAATTATTAATAATTTGATTTGTTGATTAAATATTATCATTTTGTGTTCTGGTCTTGAACATAAAGTCATCATATTGAACTATATTCCCATGGTTTCTTCTTTTTCTGGTTTTGTTGTTGACATTGGGTCTGCTGAAACCTTAAATTGCCTAGCCTGAGCTGAAAATTATGGTTCTTCTTCAGTCTCTCAGAGTGATGAGATTAGCAGCCTGAGCCACCACGCCTAGAAGATATTACAATTTTGAAAGAACTCATGAGCCTACTTATTATGTCTTTATTATTTTTGTCTTTATTCGTGTAAATATCTCCTCAAATATTGATACATTTTGCCTTAGAAAGTGTTTCATTTGATATTAGAATTGTTTCTCCAACTTTTATTTGATTGGTATAAACATTCAGAATTCATTTTCATAATAATAACCTAATTAAATAATTTAAAGAGTAGCAATGTAATTAGGTGATATTTAGCCAACTTATAACTTTCAAAAAGTATTCAAAATTGAGCAACTTAGGAAATAATATCCATGACATACCATTAGGATTCTCTCACTAAGAAAGAAAAATTATTGTCAGAAAGCACTGAACACTTCAGGCAAAACTCAGTGCTTAATCAGACTCCCATCCTCCTCACAGGGAAAGAAACACAATGAGAATGATATGCACAGATAAGGCCATCAGAGAACCTGAAATCCAGAAGAGCCTGAGAAAGCACCATGGAAACTTTGGAAACAGAAAACTTCATAGCAACCTCAGGGTTGCTACAAGGAATAGTGATGATATTGGGAGGGTCCACGTAGAAATCAGAAGACAGCTGGGTTCCAAACCAACCATACTGCTTCTTCATCTTTGGGACTTAACTGAGGAGGTCTGATCTTAACAAAAAGAAAAAGTCCTACATTAGCCAGA
>NW_004524588.1:1415626-1422213 GCF_000260255.1 Octodon degus
TCTTCATCTTTGGGACTTAACTGAGGAGGTCTGATCTTAACAAAAAGAAAAAGTCCTACATTAGCCAGACCCAGAAAATGGCCTGCACAGGAAGGCCATTTTGTTGATGTTGATATAAACAGTAGGCATTCTTTTTTTACAACACAGTGATGAAGTCTGATCCTATTAACAGGAAAGGATTTAAGACAAAATAAGCAACAAAAAGTATCCAAACTCAGGGTGTCAAAACTGGGGAACAGGTGTTAACTACATGGAAAGCTTAAAATGATGTAAATGGATTTAGCAAATTGACAAGTAAGCTTAAAGAAGACACAAATAATGAGTTATCTGGATTAACCAAATGATATGAAATATAAATAACCATTTCAACAAAAACATACAACCACAAATGTACTAAATGGATACCCAGGATAATTTTTAAAATTGTATTGAAATGGGCACCAGTGACGAATGTGAGGAGAGAGAGAGAGTGAGAATTAGACTATAGAACTGATAGGGGTGACCCTATACTTAGATGTATCATAAAACAGTACGTCATGGAAAATAGGGCCAATATTAGATAGATAGATAGATAGATAGATAGATAGATAGATAGATAATAAATAGATGATAGATAGATAAATAGATAGATAGATAGATAGATAGATAGATAGATAGATAGATAGATGCCACAAATTATATAAAATCTGTTTACAGAAATCATAACAGAAAATTTTCAAGTGTAAGGAGAGAATTCAATATACAGACAAATGAGCATACATGACACTGAATAGACATGATCACAAAAGAATGTCTCCATGACATATATCACAGTTAAAATCCCAGAACTCCAACACAAGGGGTGAACATTTCAAGCTTTTAGAGGAAAGCAACAAATCAATTATAAAATTAAACCTATTAAAATTACTGTCGATTTCTCAACATAAACCTTAAAAGCCAGGATGACTTTGAGGGAAGCTTATAAAGAATTAAGAGAAAATAATGTTCAATCTAGACAAATATATCCATAAAAGCTCCCTTTCAATATTGACAGAGAAATTAAGATCTTCCACAAAAAAAAAAAAAAAACAGCATGATAATAAATTTGTGACTGCCAAATCAGCACTCTGAAAATACAGAATATTCTAGACAGGAATAAATTTCAGAACTAGAAGTGTCTAATAGAATTAATAAATTAATGAAGATGAGTAGTTCAAGCAAAAAGAATGAAAAAATGAATTTTAAAAATTTAAAGATACAATGACAACTATCAGTCAATATCTTTTATTAATAACTCTCAAAAGTAAGAAGTTTCAAATGTCCAGTCAGAGACACGCATTGACAGATTGGAGCTCCATGATACTTAATGTGCAAGAAACAATTTCAAAATGATCTCATTAATTATAATATCGAATAATGTAAAACAATATTTCATATAAGTGGAGACAAAAACAAGCAAGCATATCTATACCATTTTTTGGCAAAGAGAACTTTTACCTAAAGTAATCATAAGAGATAAAGAAGGTCATTACATACTAGAAAGAGAACAAGTAACAGGAAGAAAAGTAATTGTAAGTATAGACGCAATAAATACCAGCATACCAGATATCATGATAATGCTATTGAACATAGGCATTCACAAAAATACTAAGACAATCATCCTGAAGGATATCCCACATTCCCAAATATACAGCTCAGCTAAAATACAACACAAAATACTGGGATTGAATCACATTTTCAAACAAATATATCTAGTAGATTTTGATAGAATGTTGCATCTATAAACAACAGAATAAAATTTCTTCTCATCAGTACAAAGAGTTTTCTCCAAAGTAGATCACATAGTAGCCTTTAAACACATTTAAATAAATACAAAAGAAGTAAAATAATCCCATGTACGCTATCAGTTTTATTATCTACAAAGAAACAAGAAAACAATGGTGAAAGAAACTATATTGGGTTTAAATAGTTCACTCTTAAATAATCAGTATGTCATAGAAAAATTAAAGAAGAAATTAAGCCTTGCTTATAATAAAGTGATGAGGCCAATGCATCATTACACAATGTGTGCGACACAAAAAACATGGTCCTAAGAAGGAAGATTATACATGTGAATGTCCATATCTGAAAAACTGGGCAATTCCAAATAAATAATCTAGTGATACACCATAAAGTTGATAAAACAAGAAAAATCCAATTCTAAAACTGATGCAAGGAAGAGACATATGAACCTATTTCTAAAATAGCATTAAAATAAAGCATAAAACAAGAATATACATTTTACCACTTCTACTCAAGATGGTACTTAAAAAACTGAGCCAGAAAAGTCAGGTGAGAGAAAGAAACAAAAGGAATATGTATAGAAAAGGAAGAAGTCAAGCTACTCATATTCACAGGGGACATGATACTGTACATAGAAGAGCTAAATAACTCCACAAAAGACTCTTAAATCTAATAAACAAATTCTTCAAAGTAACTGAATACAAAATCAACACACAAAAATAGTGCTCCTGTACACAACAATGAGCCCACTGTAAAAGAAATCAAGAATCCAATACTTTCGAAAAATTGAATATTGAGCAATTAAAGTATTCAAAGAAGTGAAACATGTTTACAAGGAAAACTGCAATATTCACAAAACGCTGTTCTCATGTTAGACCAAAAAATGAAAAGATATCCTGGTTTTGGGTAGGGAGAATGAATGTTGTTAAACTAGCCATACTACCAAACTGATACACAAAAAATACAATGACAATTGAAACAACAACATTATTCAGGTAAATAGAAAAATGATCCTACAAATTCTAGGAAACTTGTAGATTCAGAGTAGTAAAAGAAATGGAAGGCAAGAAGAACAAAGCAAGAGACATCACAATTTGAGATTTTACATTATCTTACAAAGATACTGTGATTAAAAATGTTATGGTACTGGCACCAAAGTACACATGTCAACCAATGGAATAGATTGACAAAACAGAAACAACCACTGGTACATTCAGCTATCTGATCATCAACACAGGGGTGAAAAACATATACTGGAGAAAAAGGAACCTGTTTAACATATGATGCTGAGGAAACTGGTTTTCTACATGTAAAAGGTTGAATGTAGACTTTTATTTCTCACTATGTACAAAAATGAAATCAAAATGGATCAAAGCCTACATATTCATATAAAAACACTTGATCTTCTTGAAATAAAAACAGGTAAAATTTTTGAAGACATAAGCACATGCAAAAATTTTATGAACAGAAATCCAAATTCATTTTGGGTGTTACTATAAAAAGGACAGAAATTTCATAAGGGAAGGAAAGGCTGGAGTGAGAGAAGAAACAAGGTAGAATAAAAAAAAATATATATATATATATATATATATATATATATATATTCAACTCCAGGCCTCCAATCCTATTGCAAGTGGGTTTCCGGGTTTCTCTTCCCCTACCTCTGCTGATCTAAGCTTCTAATTCTTCTTACCCCTCCTATTTCCCATAAGTCTCCTGCCATTTCCTGAAGGTGGGACTTCCTGTCATAACCCGGTTGCCTAGTTACTCGTGCCTTTTACCCACCAACGTCATTTCCCAATGCCTCCACTATATATACCCAGAGTTTCCTTTGAATAAACGAGACTTGATCAGAATCCTGTCGTCTGATTTCTCATGTCTCCTGTCCTTTGTCCCCTCCTCAGTTCCCCGCTGGTGACCTTCATTGACTGACCCTCTGGCTCGGGACAAGTGGCGCCCAATGTATGGGGCACCTGGTATGGAGGATTCAGTGACAGAAGCGCCGGAGAGTGCTGGCAAGAGAGAAAGTAAAAGAGGCCCACGCCACAGTTGCCTGCTGTGACGTCTAAACCTCGGTAAGCAGACAGAACCCCTTCCCCCTTCCCTTCGGCAATGGTAGAGGCATTAAGTGAACATGAGATATTTGTTGAAAGTTTGAGAAAGCATTAAAAGTGCTAGGAGTAAAGGTTAAAATTAAGGATTTGTGTCAATATTTTGAATATATTAAAGAAGTTTGTCCATGGTTCCCTATTGAAGGAACTATTGATCAGAGGTGATAGAAAAGGGTTGGTGATGCCCTTAAGGATTATTATGAGACTTTTGGACCGGAAAAGATCCCAGTTATGGCCTTTTCCTACTGGAATTTAATTGATGAAATCTTATCCCAGAGACACTGTGACCCAGTTTTTTGCTAATGTGATAAAAAAGGGTTAAAATATACTGCAGGGACAAAAGAGTAGGGCCCATCTTGGAGGGCAGGGGGAATAGGAATGGGGATGAATGGACACGGAGAATGGAGAGAAGGATCTTGTGGCTTTCGATAGAAATGATGATAGAGATCACTAAGCCAAAATAGGACAAAGAACCCCCTAAGGGTGTGTGCCCTCCTGTAAGGGAACAGAATCTTGAAATTGAAACCAGGAAGCCAGAGCTGCCATACTTAAAATTACAGCCCAAGGAGAAAATTAACCCCTTTGATTTAGAAGAAGCTACACTCAAAGTTAAAAAAATATATCCTGAAATACCAAAAACTTTTCAAGTTGAAGCTGATTATAATAAAGTTGATTGGGACGAACTGGCAGAGGAAGCCACTCCATATCATGGCAGAGATGGGCCGTCCAATGTTCAGTGCCCTCCGCCACATAGCACTGATCCCAGTGTGCCTCCTTTGGCATGTTCAGCTTCTGACCCCAGAAAGGAATTAAAAGGCAAAATTGAAATTCTCAAAGAACAAATAAAGTTAGAGAAAGAGCACCAAGACCTCATAATCCATCTAGAAAGATTAAAATCAGGAAAACCCAAAAATAAAAATATAAACGGACCAAAGGCCCCCTGTGTTCAAAGGCCACCCATGAGGGGCACTATCCCCAAAAGCTTCCTCCTGTTAGACCCACCCATAGATCTAGATACGGCAGAGGTATTTCCAGTATCAGAAACAACAGGCGCTCAAGGACAGATTTGGCGCCATTACACTAGTTTCGATTTTAAAGTACTAAAGGGACTAAAAATGGTGGTTGCCCAATACGGAGCCACAGCTCCATACACCACAGCCATTTTAGAAACTGTGACTGACAATTGGCTTACTCCTGAGGACTGTCAGGCATTAGCCAGAGCCACCCTCTCCAGGGGGGATTATCTCCTATGGAAGTCTTCCTGCGTGCAGGGAGGCATCCACAATGATAGCTTCACTGTTGATGTTGGATTTGTTACCTTCACCAGCTGCAATCAAATACTTAACTACAGTAGCCCTATTTGCCAAAAAAAGGGACATGTGTTTGTATGTGGGGGAAGTTTAGCCTTCACATATTTACCTACCAACTGGACAGGACTATGTGTCTTGGCAATTGTATTGCCTGATATAGATGTCATCTCTGGTAATGATCCCATACCCCTTCCCAGTTTAGATTATGCTATGGGCCACACAAAGAGGGCAGTCCAGTTCATCCCTTTATTAGTGGGGCTAGGAGTCATGGCGGCCATGGGGACACGTACAGCAGGGTTGGGAGTAGCACTACATTCTTATACCAAATTATCTAATCAGCTGATTGACGATGTTTAAACACTGTCTGGTACTATTTAAGATATCCAAGACCAGATAGATTCATTAGCAGTAGTAGTCTTGTAAAATAGGAGGGGCTTAGACCTTCTAACAGCAGAGCAGGGAGGGATCTGCTTGGCTTTACAAGAATGCTGCTGCTTCTATGCAAACAAGTCCGGTATTGTTCAAGATAAAATAAAGAGACTTCAAGAAGATCTTATTAAGAGGAGAAGAGAGCTATTTGAAACCCTTTCTGGAGCACATGGAATGGAGTACTACCCTAACTTCTCCCCTATTGGGACCCTTGATTGGATTATTGATACTTTTATCAATAGGACCCTATCTTTTCAATAGGCTGATGACTTTTGTTAAACAACAATTGGATGCCATTAAAATGCAGCCCATACAGGTCCATTACCACAGGCTTGAGATGGCTGAAAGGGAAAACTGTGCTGGAATACAACCAGCTTGTGATGATGAAGGTCTGGAGACCACTTAGTTCTCCCACCCTTAGTGAGATGGTCAGGCTAGCCAGAGATGGGTAATGAGGGGCGTACACAAGACACCACTCTCTGCCTCAGACAGGAATGGGACCTTCTGCCATCCTGGTCTCCTATGACGGATAAGGTTTGAGTCGGGTCTGTGTAGAGGACACCTCGACCTAAGACAGGCACTGCCCTCTCAAGGGTATCAGCCATCTAAAAAGCCATATTTTATATACATATATAAAAGTAAAGGGGGCCCTGTGGGAGGCTCAGTAACACCAGGCTTCCAATCCTATTGCAAGTGGGTTTCTGGGTTCCTTTTCCCCTACCTCTGCTGAGCTAAGCTCCCAATTCTTCTTACCCCGCCTATTTCCCATAAGTCTCCTGCTATGTCCCGGAGATGAGACTTCCTGTCATAGTCCGGTTGCCTAGTTACTCACACCTTTTACCCACCGATGTCATTTCCCTATGCCTCCACTATAGATACCCAGAGTTTCCTTTGAGTAAAAGAGACTTGATCAGAATCCTGTCTTATCTTCATTTCTCACGTCTCCTGTCCTTTGTCCCCTCCTCAATTCCCCGCT
>NW_004524588.1:1422475-1427100 GCF_000260255.1 Octodon degus
ACAACAATATGAAATATAACAGCAACTCTTGAAATCCTGTTTAATGAAATTCTGTATCATTGTAATTTTTTTACCTTTTTTATTTTATTTTTAAAAAATAAGAAAGAAATCCTAATTGTGCAAGATATAACATAAAGAATCAACAAATGGGATTATATCAAATAAAAATCTTTTTCATAGAAACAATAAGCATAACAGTGAAGAAATCTATGGAATGAGAAATTATTTTGTAAACTACTCATGACTAACATGTAGAATATATAAAAACTAAAAAATAAATATATCCCCCAAATAAAACACCTATTAAAAATGGGAAATTGAAATAATAGAAACTTTAGAGAGAAAAAAAATACAAATGGTCAAAAAGTACATGAAAAAAGTTGAACATCATTAGTCAGCAGAGAAGTTCAAGACATCATTCATATTCCGTCTTATTCTAGAAAGAATAGCTGTCATTAATAACTCAAAAAACCCCACAACTGTTGATGAGACTGGGGGAAAAATTAACCATTCCATTTTGTCGATGTGAATGTAAACTCGTCCAATCACTGCTGAAAACAATATAAAGATTCTCAAAAAACTAAATTTAGAAATCTCATTCAATGCAGCTGCTTTCCTTCTGCATTACTTCTGTAAGAGTTAGAGATTTTTTTCAAAAATGATATAATCATGGCCCTGTTCCTAGCAGTACAGCTCATAATGGTTAGAACTTACACGTGGCCTGCATGTCCACAAAGAGATGAATGAGTAAAGAAAGCACAGTGTATATACATGCAAGAGAGTACTGCTCAGGCCTAAAGGAAAACAAATTTGAGTCATTTGTAGGAAAATGGTTGCACCTTGAGACAGTAACACTTACTGAATTAAAACAGATACAGAGACTTAAATATAGCATGGTTTCTCTTTATGAGATATCAAAAGTATAACTAATTTTCAAAGTAAAATAAAAGCTATAAGACAGATAACAAGGGACAGAACTGGGAAGAAATGAGTGAGGATGGATTGCAAGGAGGAGAAGGAGAAGTAAAAATGATTAAGACATGATATGTACAGAAATTAACTCCAGTGATGAATGTATTCATTACGTGTCACTAAGATGCAGAAAAATCAGAATGAGATCCTGATATAGAGGACTGAGGAAGTAGAGAGGAACAGGAAGTAAAAAGGAGTAAGATTCTGAATGTACATATACCAACTTCCCACTACGAATGCATTCATTATGGGTTGCAGTTACTAATAAATAAATAAACAAATCTCTCAAATTTTTAAAAAGTGTAAAAAATAAAGAAAAGAAAGCAAAACATTTAAAATTTTTTCAGCTGACAGACCAAGAAAAATCCTTAAAATAAAAAGGATGTAGTAGAACATTTCATAAGTTTAATATAACAAATTTAAATTTTTAACAACATATCATACTCAGTCATTTTAAATTAACACTGAATCAAATGCTCTTGGGACCCCTCCATTCCTCCAGACTGAGTCCAGGCCTGGCATGTGCTTGAGAACCTCCACCACTCTCTCGGGAACCCTCCAGATTCAGCCCAAGCCCAAGCCCAAGCCCAGCGAGTGTGTGGGAGTGCTTCCGTGCACCACTGCGGTTGATGGACACCTCCTGAAACAACCTAGGCCCAGAGCATGAGTGAAAACTTCCACCTCACTTTTCAGTACCCTCCAAACCAAGCCTGGGCCTAGAAGCCTGGGGTGAAACTGAGCTGAACTTCCTGTAAAGAGGTTAGGGACCAGAACCAACCAGCTAATCCAGGAGCAAAAAATCTTTCCAGAGAGGCACAATAGGTTAACTTCCAAGGGCGGCAGCAGGAAGAAGCTGAACACAGAAGCCAGAAAAAGCCAGGCACAAAGGGACGACATCAAACTTCATAGATCTGCTCTGAATCTCAGTAGGTGCAAAGGCTATAGCTGGACCAAAGCTCTGCACCAAATGTCAGAAGACAGTGTTATACAAAATGACAAAGAGAAGGAGCAAAATGCAATCTCAGGCCCCAAGCCCACCCAGAACAAGCAGAAAAGACACCAGCAGAGAAGAAATTGGGACTCACACAGCTAAAATGTAATTAATAACTGATTCTCAAGAAGATACTGATTTAAAAAAAATAGAGCAGATTACAAAAAGAATGAAATCCTTGAATGAGAAATATAGGAAGGAAATAGAACACATGAAGCAGAGTCAAAAAGATATACTGGAACTTACAATCTCAATCCCAAGCTTGTAAAGCCATTTGAGTGAAAGTAAAGATAGAGTTTCAGATCTTGAAGATACCATCACAATTAGTGAAAAGGTAAGAAAAGATCTCTTACAAACAACTAGGATGAAGGATAAATAATTCATCATGTACAAGATGATGCAAAGATGAACAACATGAGATTAATAGGCATCATTAAGAAAGAAGGATTCAATACAAATGATATAAAAAGACTATGGGGAGAAGTAATAGAAGAAAACTTCCCAAATATGGGGGACGGAATCGGATATTCAGGTAACCAAAGCATACAGAAATAGAAATAACACCAACCCAATTAAAAACAAACTGAGACATATAATGGTTAAGATCACAGAAACCCACAAGAACAATATACTGAAAGCTGATAGAGGAAATGAACATATCATACTTAAAGGAAAACCCATGAGAATGATGGCAGACTTGTCTAGATAGACCATGAAGTCAAGAACAGCATGGAAGAGACTACTTCAACTCTTCTATAAAAACACATTACAGGCCAAAATACTATACCCTGAAAAATTCTCTTTCCAGTTTGATGGAGAAGAGAGATACCTCTATTACAAAGAACAAATAAAGAATTTCAAGATGACAAAGTCAACCCTACACAGACTACTAAAACATGTTCTCCAGATGGATGAAAATGAAGAAAACTCCATGAGTGAGAAGAGAAGGAACCCACTAAATAGGGCAAACAATAAGGCACAGGAGAAAAAGCAAATAACAAGTCAATCATAAATCAATACAACTCAATTATAACCATCAATGTACACAGACTAAATTCACCAAATAAAATAAACAGACTGGCACAGTGGAATAGTAAAGAAATTCCAGAAACATTCTGTATACAAGAAGCACACTTAACTCATAAAGAAATTTAAATGATGAAAGTCAAAGGATGGAAAACAATACTACATGCCCCAGCACCTCAGAGAAAAACAGGAGTAGCAATCCTGTTCTCAGGGAGTCTCAACTTCAAATCAAGAATCCACATGAAATAAAGAAGGCCACTATATACTGGTTAGGGGAAAAATTTAAGAGGAACAGGTAACACTCATAAATATGTATGCATAAACATGGGAGCATGCAATTATATAAGACAAATCTTAATGCACATGAAAAATCTAATATCCAATACCACAATCTTAACAGGAGACCTCAATGCCCCCTTATCCCTAAAAGATAGGTAAAGTAGACCAAAAAACAAAATAGCAAAGAAGGAGGAGAACTGAATCAGAGCTTGGAACAAATGTACTTAGAGCACATATATAGAGTGTTCCATGCAACCACAGCAGAATACACATTTTATTCAGCTGCACATGGATCAATTCCAAAAATACACCACATACCACTCTATAGGTAATGCTTAAGTATATGCAAGAAAATAGAAATTATCCCATACATATTATCTGTCCACAGTACAATGAAACTGGAAATAATGACAAAAGAAACCAGAAAAACCCCATAAGTACATGGAAATTCAACAACACACTACTCAGCAACCAATTGGTTACAGATGAAATTAAAAAAGAAATTGAACAATATATACAATTCAATGAAAATTCAAACACAACTTCTCTGACTTTATGGGGTGCGATGAAAGGAACACTTAGAGGGAAATTTATAGCTTTGAATTCATACATTAGGAAAACAAAATGGGAAGAAATAAACACCCTAATGTTGAACCCCCAACAACTAGAAAAGGAAGAGAAAACCAAACCAAAGCACAAGACAGGGAGAAATCATAAACATTAGAGTATTAAGTAATTCAATTTAGATGAAGAAAACAGTTCAAAGAATTAATGAATCAAAAATGTGGTCCTTTGAAAAATTAAATAAAATTTCTAAGGGCATAGCTAACATGATCAAAAAGAGGAAAGAAGCAGTCCTAGCGCAGGTCCGGTGAGTGTGTGGAGAGCTTCCTGCTAACATGCGCTGGCAGGACAAGTCCGAGCCCAGGCACAGCGTGGGCTGGACCCTCTCCCATCCCATCGGCTGCCCCCCAACACTACGCAGTACCTCCCCCACCCAGTCCGCCCAGTAGGAATTTCTGTCAACTTCAGGGAACCCCGAGACCCAGTCTTTGGCCAGGTCCGGTGAGCGTCGAGAGTCAATAACCAACAGCAGAAAGATATAGAGGAAATCACAGCACAATTCTTTTCTGAAATAAAAAAAGGACTCTCAGAACTCATAGCAGATGAAGAAGCAACTACAGAAACATAGGCAGGAAACCCAATCTGAAAAAAACACTGCAGTAAAAGAATTTCTAACTGTTTCTAAAGAAGATATTGATTTAAAAAAATAGAGGACATAAGAAAAATGACAGATTCCTTGAATGAGCAATGCAGGAAAGAAATACATCGCATGAAGCAGAGTCAAAGAGATATA
>NW_004524588.1:1442741-1455972 GCF_000260255.1 Octodon degus
CATGTGCAGCTGAGAAAAATGTGTATTCAGCTGTGTTTGGGTGGAACACTCTGTATATGTCTACCAGGTCCATTTGTTTCAAACTCTGGTTCAGTTCTGTTATTTCTTTGCTAAGTTTTTGTCTGGTTGACATATTTTGGAGATAAAGATGTGTTAAGGTCTCCTGTTAAAATTGTGGTAAAAGATATTAGATTTTTCATGTCCATTAAGATTTGTTTTTTATAGTTCAGTGCTCCCGTGTTTGGTGCATACATATTTATGAATGTTACCTCTTCCTCTTGAAATTTTCCACTAACCAGTATATAGTGGCCTTCTTTATTTCACTTGATCATTGTTGGTTTGAAGTGGAGACTTTCTGAGAATAGGATTGCTACTCCTGCTTTTTTCTGAGATGCTGGTGCATGTAGTATTGTGTTTCATCCTTTGACTTGCAGTCTATGAATGTCTTTATGAGTTAAATGTGTTTCTTGTATACAGCATATTGTTGGATTTTGTTTCCTAATCCACTGTGCAAGTCTATTTCTCTTAATTGTTGAATTGAGTGCATTTACATTGATGGCTAGAATTGAGATATATTGACTTATGGTTGCCATGTTATTTACCTCTTTTCGTTTACTCCTTTTTCTCCTGTGTTTAATTGCTTACCCTTTTTAGTTGGTTGCTTCTGATCTCATTCATGGAGTTCTGATCATTTTGGTCCCTCTCTAAAACATCTTTCTGTAGCCTGTGTAAGGTTTGCTTTGTCATCACGAAATTCTTTAGCTGTTCTTTGTCATGGAAATATTTCACTTCTTCATCAAACTTGAGAGTTTTGCAGGGTATAGTAGTCTGGGCTGGAATTTGTTTTCATAGAGGACCTGAAGTACTCTGCTCTATGCTCTTCTTGCCTGCATGTTTTGTGAAGAGAATTCGGCTGTAATACTGAAAGGTTTTTCTTTGAATGTGATCTGCCTCTTTTCTCTAGCGGCTTTCAGTAGATTATTCTTGTGCTGAATTTCTGGGATCTTCACTATTATATGTCTCGGTGTGTTTTTCATTGGGTTGAGGTTCCTTGGTGTTCTGTATGCTTCAGTTACCTGAATGTCAGACTGTTTCCTCATATTTGGGATGTTTCCTGTTATTACTTCTGCCCATATTTTTTAATGTCATTTGTGATGACTCCTTCTTTCTCATAGATGCCTATTAGTCTCACATTGTTCATCTTTGCATCATCTTGCAGGTGATGGATTATTCCTTCCTGCATCCTCATTGTTTTTAAGAGATTCTTTCTTACCTTTTCACTAGCTGCATCAGCATCTTCAAGATCTAAAAACTCTGTCTTCACATTCACTTAAACGGTTTTGCAAGCTTGTGATTGAGAGTTAAATTTCCTCTATATCTCTTTGACTCTGCTTCATGCGATCTATTTCTTTCCTGTATTGCTCATTCTAGGATTCTGTCAGTTTTCTAATCTCCTCTATTTTTTTTATCAATATCTTCTTTAGAAGCAGTTATAAATTCTTTTACTGCTGTGTTTTTTTCAACTTGGGTTTCCTCCGTATGTTTTTGTAGTTGCTTCTTTACTTCAGAATCCATGAGTTCTGAGAATTCTTTTTTTATTTCAGAAAAGGGTTGCACTCTGATTTCCTCTATATCTCTCTGCTGTTGCTTATTTACTACCGACGCTATTAATTCATGTATTTGAGCCTAGCTAGAGTCCTCAGCACTTGTTCTGGGTGGGCACTGGGTTGCCTCCATGTGTTTCTGCATTTGATTCTTTACTGCACATGTTATTAATTCAGGGATTTCTTTTTTTATTTCCAATCTGAGTTCCTGTATACCCTTCTGCAGCTGTTTCTTTATTTCAGAAGCCATTGATTCATTGCTTTCAGCTGTGTGATTCCCAATTTTTTCTGTGTTAGTGTCCTCTGCACTTTTTATGGGTGTGGTTCTGTTCTGAGGTTGCATTTGTTCCTTCTCATCATTTTGTGTGGCACTGTCTTCTGACCTTTGTTGTAGATCTTCGTTGTGGTTATAACGTTAGCATATACTGAAGTTCAGGTGCAGATCTACAAAGTCTGGATTTATCCACCTGTGTCTGGCTTGGGTCTGCCTGCTGTACTGAGCTCCTTCCTGCTGCTGCCCTTGAGGTTGAACCTGTTTTGCCTCTGTGGCAAGATGTTCTTCTCCTGGACTAGCTGGATGGTTCTATTCTCTACCCTCTCTGTAGGCATTGCAGCTGCAGGGTTACTCCCCAGGCCTGTGTGCCAGGCCTGATCTGAGCCTGGAGAGGACAAGGTGTAGTAGGTTTGAGAGGCTGCTCTCCCACACACTCACTGGGTCTGGGCTAGGCCTGGGTCTGTGTGTTCCCGGAATGTGGCAGAAATTCCTACTTGGGGGGCGGTGTGGGTGAGGTGCTGCGAAGTGTTGAGGGGCGTCCCAAGGGGGTGGAAGATGGTCTTCACACACGCTTCACCTGGGCTGGGACCCGAAATTGGTCCCGCCGGCGCAGAGTAGCCAGAGGCTCTCCCACACACTCACCGGACCTCGGTTAGGACTGGGTCTGGGGGTTCCCAGAACGCAGCAGAAATTTCTACGTGGAGGGTGGGGTGGGGGATGTGCTGCGGAGTGGTAGGGGGCATCCCAAGGGTGTGGGAGATGGTCTCACCCACGCTGCACCTGGGCTGGGACCCTGAGTTGGTCCCGCTTGTGCACGGCAGCCAGCAGCTCTCTACAATGTTTTATATGGTTTGTTTTCTAAATTTTTGTGCAAAAAATTTTTTTGCACATTCTATAAGGATTTAAAGTTTAAAATATCACCGATTCTTGGAAAATACCAGTTCTGTGTTATGTCTAAGGCATTTGATATTCAGATAGTGATGTTAAGCTGAACTGCCTCTGTTGTGGGGTAATAATATCATCAATCTTCTCTTCTGGAAGTTTAAAAACTAAAGTTTGCAGACCAAAAATTAGAGAAAAAGAAGCGCTACAAGCATAGGCAACATTTTGCTGCCAGCCCTTCAAGGTCAGTGAGGACTCAGGACTTCAGAGAACCTGTGCTGTGACACCGTGTAATGCAGTGGAGTCACAAATTTTCTGTTCAAGGAGATTATAGGGCCACAGAAGGAAGTGATCACCAATGTGTGTTGTGCCTAAGGAGAGTCACCTAGGGAGAAAAATTTCTCTCAGACTTTCACAGAGAGCAGAGTGGTCAAGCAATTGCCATGATCCCTCCAGATGGCTGACGCTGAACAAAGATCTACAAGCTGCTGAACATGGTTTCAGGGTAAATCCTGTGGGGACTTAACTGACCTTGTCAGATACGAAAGTTGCATTTTGGTTATATAGATCAGATCTTGCTTTGTGTTGGTCTTAACCATCCAGCAGAAAAGTATAACCATGATGTTTTTAAAAAATAATGATATATATTAATATGCTGAGCTGTAAAAGGCTCAAGTCAACAACTTCTGACATTGTCCATTCTGCTTATAAAACACTACTATTATGGACTATTGGACTATATTGGGTTAGTTTTCTAAATTCAAGTACCTACAATATTTGAATTGGCATCAATTATGAAAAGGTCCTTTAAAGACTTCTCCAAATATAGCTTCTCAGACAAAACAAAGGGGGATATAATTGAAGGACTATTTTGTAGTTAAAAATTAATATATATATATATATATATATATATATATATATATATATTAGTTAGAATAGATATACAGCTTTCTCTTAGTTCAATGAGAAGAAAGATTTGTACTAATATTGTTTAGACAAGATATGATGTCTGCATCTTGTACTCTGAATAACTACTGTGAAGACAATATGCAATGTATTAATTATTGTAACTCCTACTAATATGTTTTGAAACTCTCTCAATTTCAAAACTCTCTGTTTCTTTCTCATTAAAATTAAGAAATCAATAAAAGAATTAAGATATGGAGTATTCTTGATTCTTTATGTTCAAATATATATTTCTTAAGATATCCACAAAATATATAGACAATTGCTGGTTATTTTAGTGAAATAATTATCATTTAAATATTAACAGGAATGAAGAGAGGAACCTTAACAAAGTTCTAAAAATCAGAGATATGTTTCAAAAAAATAGATTGAAGGACTTTAAATAGAGAAGCTCTGTTTACAAACCCCTCAACATTCCCAAAAACAGATTTGCCACCTGGAGATTACAGGACAATTAATTTCTTCTGTTCCTGTATGTATGTGTGTACCCATGCATTTGTAAAAGCCTCTCAGAACAAAGTCACTCATAGGCCCGAGTCATTGTTTACCAGGATTTATGAACCATTGCTGCCTTTCATAAGAAAATACTAGATACTTTCTACATAAATTTGGCATTCAAAAGATAAATGCATAGTGTTGATGATTGTAAAGTTGACAAATTTTCATTGAATTATTTAAAAATTCATGTTGTAAGTTATCAAACTTCAGTAAGAGAAAATTACACTGGTGAGCACACATTGTAGAGAGATTGAATTAGGAAACATTGCTTAAGGGGGAAAGAAAATACATCTTTATTTGCATGCCAACAAATAAAGGTGCAGCTTTCACTCAATAGCAGTTATGATCTATAACAAACTGTTGCAGAGAATAGGAATAAGAGTTAATTTGAATGGTTTGCAAAACACTGTTTTCCATAAAGGCATCACTGAATTCATTCCACAGAATATACCAGTTCCTTCATGTTTGAGGTTGGTCACAGCATTTGAAAAACACAAAAATGTAACTTCCTATCACAAAGTCAAACACAAGAAATTCAAAATCAAGTTTTAAAGGAAAACAAAGTGTGATATTAGGTAAGTCCTCCCTTTCATTTTTTCAGTCATGATAACTGTTCTTCAGGGCATTTTGACCATCTTTGTAACAGCAGAGTTTGTTGTTGGAAATTTTGCCAATGTCTTCATAGTTCTGGTGAACTGTACAGACTGGGTGAAGAGACAAAGGATCTCCTCCGTTGATCGAATTCTCATTGCTCTGGCTATTTCCAGGATCAGTTTGCTTTGGACACCATTCATAGGTTGGTTTTTTATTCTGTTTAATCGGGCTCTAAACAGTGGCCTTGTTTTTTATATTGTCTGGACAACAACCAATGATTTTAGCACCTGGATTTCTGCTAGCCTTAGTATATTTTATTTGCTCAAAATAGCTAATTTTTCCAATCTTCTTTTCCTTCATCTGAAGAAAAGAGTTCACAGTATTATTGTATTGACACTGTGGAGTGGGCTACTATTGCTTCTTTCTAGACTTGTGATACTTTCTGTATGTCATGCAATGGAGCTGGAAAAGTGTGAAGGAAATGTGACTTGGAAGACGGAGATAGAGAAAGCTATCATGACTGCATTCACCATAGGGTACGTCATACCCATTATTATATCCATCATCTGTTTTCTGTTGTTAATCTATTCCCTTCATAAACATCTTAGACAGATGCTTCAGTACAGCAGTGGATCCCAAGATCCCAGCACCAAGGTCCATGTGAAGGCTTTGAAAACTGTGATCTCCTATCTTTTGTTATTTGCCCTGTATTCTCTGTCTGTACACATATCAAACTGGAGTTTTAATGTGTCTACACGTAAATCAGTTTTCTTGCTTTCCCAGACTTTTGGAATCTTATATCCTTCAATCCATTCATGTGTCCTGATTTGGGGAAACAGGAAACTGAAACAGGCATTTGTGTCACATGTGTGGCAAGCAACGTGTCGCTGCAGGAAAAGAATCCTTCAAGACCTTGTCAAGAATAGTGAAGCTGTATGACTTCTAGAAGAATCCAAAGGCTGTGACATTTTGTGCTTCTTTTTACTTTTCCCATTGTGATTTTAGTAATTTCTATAGATCTTTCTAGTAAATGTTAGCTATATGTATTAAGTGAAAGAATATATGTGTTTTTGTATTAGAGTACCTGTGTGGAAAACATAAAAATTGTCAATATTGTACCCTAAAATATTTTTATGCCAAAGAACCAATTATACAAAATATGGTTGGGAGTTTATCTGAATTAAGATGTATTCTATGTTATATTTCATTTGAAAATAATTGTGATTCATACTTATGACTTATAGTATGCTATTAGCTTATCTCATAAGTCATTGCTATTTTACATGTTTATATCATATGTCAAATTGTGTTTAGCTTTCAATATTTGAACTCTCAACTCAGATGTTAAGAGCTTACAACTCTACACATTAAAGATTTTTGAGGCAGATTTTATTTCTTAAAGACATTTTTCCAGTTTTTTTTCCATAGTTTTATTGAGAAACAAATAACAATGAGACAGTTTCAAATCAAATTGGTAAGACAGTTTCAGTAATTAACATATTGCATACATTCTTCCTAGTGGTTAATTGCAGTACAAGATTTGGACAGCCATGCTGTTATTTTTAGCTGTAGGGGACTCAGTTCAACAATTTCTGACATTGCCAATCAAGTGGAAGACCCAATACTATTATGGGCTCCTGAACTCTTTTAGAATATTTTGCTGAGTTTACACACCTATAATATTCAAAGAACGGAACTTAACAAAAAAGGGGGATACAGATGAATGTCCATTTTGTATCTGTGTATTCAAAGTGGTTAGGATAGATATATAGTTACATTCTCTAAATGAATAGAGTGATTTGTTCTAATGGTGTTTGTAAATAGGATATCATGTCTGAATTTTTCCAATTTTTTATAGAGACTAAGGTTGCTATTACAAAATAAGCAACCAGTAACAGTTGAGAGTAAGAAACATTTATGATAAATATATTGTTGACTGCAAGCAAAGAGTATAAAAAGTATAAAATTTAATACAAGTAGGTGAAAATCTTACAAAAAGTTATCTGAATAAGATCATATCTTAAGAGGGAGTAATGATCTAACAGTAATGCTATTATAATTAATGTGTGGTAAACTCATTTTGTACTTATTAAATTTGAGGCCTTTAAATATTTTGTTTTTCTTCTAAAACCCATCTGAGTCTCTTGCTTGGGAATCATTTCTTTCATTTTCCATTCTTAAATTTTCTTTAAAATTTACTACATAATGACTGTAACTTTCCTTATCTTAAACATTTCTCACTATAAAGATAATATATAAATCATTACACATAATTCAGTGAATCTTTTAAATCATTAAAACATGAAGTTCCAGGAATTTCATAAAGAATTGGTTTCGTGTATTCTTGTGCAAAATGCAGAAATGAGAGAAATTCTATTGACATAATCATTAATGGCAAGTTGTATTTTATAAAGAAATGTATTATTGCTTTCAATAATGATTCTAAGTAAATTTTATCTGAAATTTTCAAATTTGTTTTCATTTTTGAAGTTTTAGTTATATATTGTTTACTTTTAGCATTAACTTTACTGAGGTACATTTGACATAGGACAAATTTACGGTTAAAATGTATTCAGTACCTTTAAATGAATAGCTTGATGAGCTTTAATAAGTATATGCAGTCTTGAAACAACAACCATGATTAAGACAGAGAGCAATTTTATCACCTTCTAGCATTTTATTCTTTGTAATTAGAGTTCAGGCAACAGCTTGTTTGCTTTCTGCCTTGTTTTACTTGCTTTAGGGTTTAACATAAATGAAATTATGCTCTGTGTATTTTTTAAATGAATTTGGTACAGGATCTCACTATGCAACTCAGTCATAATAATCCTCCAGTTTTCTGCCTCCCTAGCACTGAAGTTGCAGGTGAGCACCACCACATTTGGTCTCCTGATAGCAGGCACAGTGTGCCGAGGGGATGGAGCCAGTATGGCATGTTGTGTCGGGGATTGAATCATGGTGTCTGCACTTACCTAAACTGGCACTTAGTGTGCTGAGCTATCTTGCCAGCCCTTCTGTATTCTTCTTGCATTGTTATGTGTATGAGTATTTTATTTCTTTTCTTGCTGAGTGTTTTGTTTATTCCATGAATATAGCAATTTGTTCATTAATCACTCTGTTGAAGTGTATTTACATTATTTCCATTTTGGGGCTCTAAGGAATAAACATACAGATTATTTAGTGGACATTGTTATTTATCTCAAGTAAATAAATATATGGATAGAATGTCCCTTGACATAGAGAAACTGTTTTGCATTCATAGGAGACAGATGTGAGAGTAACAATTGCTTCTTGTTATTGCCAAAATCTGGTGTTCTTAATTATTTTATTTTCAGCATTCAAAGAGGCTAACATGGTATTTCACTGGTTTTCATTTTACATTTCCCTGTGAGCAATTATGCTGAGTACCTTTCTATGATTTTATGGTATCTTGTTTTACTGAGAATTTGTTTAACTTTCCCTAATTTAGAAATCTTTCTTAGCATTGATTTGAAGGAAGTTTTAATGTTGATACATGCATAAAAGTGTGCCCTTTGTGATCTGTCATATATCTCTCTATGTATATATTTAATCTATCATCTATCTACCTAATTTTCTCAAGTCTATTTTCCTTTTCTCAGTGTTATCTTTTTGTGAATACTACTTCATCACTTTATTTCATTTATTGCTATTATTTTTATGTATGTAAAATCTGAGAAATCTTTCCCTCTTTGAAAGATATATTATTCATTTTTTCTAGAAATAACATAACTTTATATTTTTATTGGGTTTATTATCAGTTCAGATTAATGTTTAATACAGTGGAAAGCAAATTTTTGACATTCACTTTTTGGCAGGATTTTTTCAATAGAAACATTATTTGTAGCGAAATAATTTTGATGTCTTCTCTGAAAATGAAGTTATGAGAAATAACAGGGTCATTCAGTCTGTGTGCTTTCACCAAGCAGTCAAGTTGTATAAGAAAAACAGAAAATACATAACTGTGGTAGTAATATAGTCTCACATTCAGGTGAGATTATTAAATATTTGAGCAATTCAATTTACTCATTTCTTAATTTTATGCAGCATGAACATAGCATTATGCCTAAGAGGCCAGCTAAATCCAAGACCTTACTTCTTTTCTTCTAAAATTTTTATAGTTCTCAGGCTGGCCAAGTAGCTCAGCAGATTAAAGCACCTGCAAGTAGGCCAAGGGGTTAAGGGTTTGATTCCCAGGCCTGCCTTGCCAACTCTGTCCCCACGTAGTATTAAGATGGCAATTGAGACTAGGCATGGTGGTGCATGCCTGTAATCCCAGCTCTTTGGAGGCTGTAAACAGGTGAATCTAGTAGTGAGCCCCTGAACAACTTGTAGTCACTTACCTAAAATAAAATAAAACCAGCAAGGGTGTGGGAGAGCTTCTACTCTTCCATGCACAGGCTAGAAATCTCCAGACCAAGCCCAGGCCCACCGAGTGAGTGAGATTCTCTGATGTGGTCTCCAGACACCTCCACCCCTCCGGAGCTGCACACAGAAGCCCACAGAGTGAGGGAGAACATCTACCACACTCACTGGACCCCCAGGACCTGCCCAAGCCCAGGCAAAGCTAGTGAATGGGAGAGCTTCTGTGCTCCCTTGCATGCTCTAGACAACACCAAAACCAGCCCAGACCTGGCATACAGGACTGGGGTGAAACACTACATCTGAAACCCCTGCAGAAAGACTATGGGCCAGAACCACCCAACTAATCCAGGAGCAGAACATCCTCCCAGAATGGCATGACAGGATCTCTTCCAAGGGCTGCAGCAGGAAGGATCTAAGCAAAACAGCTAGACTCAAGCAACACACAACTGGATGAACTCAGACTTAATAGATCTGCACCCAGATTTCAGGAGGTTCTAAGGTTATCACAGCAACAAAGCTCTAAAGCAAAGATCAAAGGACAGTGCTGTACAGAATGACAAAGAGAAGGAGCAAAATGTGCTCTCAGGGCCCAAGCCCACACAAAAAAAGTGCAGAGGACACTGGCACAGAAGAAATTGGGAATCACAAAGCTGAAATGTCTGAATCAATAGCTACTGAAGTAAAGAAACAACTGCAGAAAGGAATAGAGGAACTCAGATAAGAAATGACCTCTGAAATAACAAAAGAAATCTCTAAATTAATAGCATCTAAAGTAAAGAATAAAATGCAGAAAAATAGAAAGGAAATCAGATTAGATATAATCTCTGCATTAAAAGAATTAGTAACTGCTTCTCAAGAAGACACTGATAAAAAAAATAGAAGAGATTAGAAAAACCACAGATTCCTTGAATGAGCAATACAGGAAAGAAATACATCAGAAGAAGCAGAGTCAAAGATACATAGAGGAACTTAAAATCTCAGTTATAAGGTTGCAAAATTGTTTGAGTGAAAGTGAATATAGAGTTTCAGATCTTGAAGATGCCATCACAGCTAGTGAAAACATAAGAAAACATCTCTTAAAAACAACTTAAATAACTGCAACCCAAATACAAACACACTGAGATATATGAGAGCTAAGAGCCCAGAAATCCAGCACAAGAACAATACTCTGAAAGCCACTAAAGAAAAGAAACAGATCACATTTAAAGGAAAACCCATCAGAATAACAGTCAACTTCTCTTCACCAACCAAGAAAGCAAGAAGAGCATGGAGCAGAATACTTCAAGTCCTCTATGAAAACAAATTCCAGCCCAGACTATTATACACTGCAAAACTCTCCTTCAAGTTTGATGGAGAAGTGAAATACTTCCATGACAAAGAACAACTAAGTAATTTCATGATGACAAAGCCAACCCTACACAGGCTCCTGAAAGATGTTCTAACGAGGGACAAAAATGATCAGAACTCTACAAATAAGAACAGAAGGAACTGACTAAATAGGAAAAAAAATTAAAGGACTAAAGGGAGTAAACAACAGCAGGTAAATAATGTGTCAGTCATGAGTCAATACATCTCAATTATAATCATCAATGTAAATGGACTCAATTCACCAACTAAACGAAACAGACTGGCACAGTCAATTAGGAAACAAAATCCAACAATATACTGTATACAACAAACACACCTAACTCATAAAGACATTCATAGGCTGAAAGTCAAAGGATGGAAAACAATGCTACTTGCCCCAGCACCTCAGAAAAAAAGCAGGGGTAGAAATCCTGTTCTCATTTTCATGTTCAAACCAACAAAAATCAAACAAAATAAAGAAGACCATTATATACTGGTTAGGGGAAAAATTCGAGAGGAAGAGGTAACACACATAAATATGTATGGACCACACATGGAAGCACCCACCTATATAACACAAATGTTAATGGACAAGAAAAATCTAATATCCAATACCAAAATCTTAAGAGGAGACCTTCATATCCCCTAATAACAAAATATAGGTCAAACAGACAAAAAAAATTAGTGAACAAGTAGCAGAACTGAAACAGAACTTGGAACAAATGGACTTAGTGGAAATATACAGTGTTATATCCAACCACAACTGAACACACATTTTTTTCAGCTGTAAATGGGTCATTTTTTAAAATAGACCATATACTAGTCCATAGGTCATGATTAAGTATAAACAAACAAACAATAATTATTCCATGCATATAATCTGACCACCGTGCATTGAAACTGGAAATAAATGACAAAAGAAATGAGATAATTCCATCAATATATGAAAATTCAACTACATATTACTCAGTAACCAATGGGTCACAGATGAAATTAAACAAGAAATTCAGCATTGTCAACAATTCAATGAAAACTCAAGCACAACTTAATGGAATTTATGGGATGCAATGAAAGAATTCTCAAAAGGAAATTTATACCTGTGAACTCACACATTAGGAAAACAGAAAGGGAACAAATAAACACCTTGATGTTGCACCTCAAACAACTAGAAAAGGAAAAGCAAATGAAACCCAAAGCCCAAAGATGAGAAGAAATCATAAACATTAGAGCAGAAATTAATTCAATCAAGATTAAGAAAACAATTCAAAGAATTAAAAAATCAAAAAGCTGGTTCTTTGAAAGATTAAAGAAAATTGATAAGCCTCTAGATAACCTCATAAAAAAGATGAAATAAAAAATTTTGAACACAAGCAATAAGGAATGAAAATGGTGTAATTACCACAAACCCAGTGAAAATTCAGAAGATTATCAAGACCTAATTTGAGAACATTTACTCTGACACAGTAGAAGACACAGAAGAAATGGACAGATTCTTAGAAAGGTACAAATTACCAAAACTGAATCAAGAAGATATAACTCTCAACAACCCAATAGGAGCCAATGAAATATGAAATGTAATGAGAAAAAAAAAAAAGCTACAGGCAAAGAACAGTCCAGGTGCTGATGGATTCACAGCTGAATTCTACAAGAAATTTATGGAAGATATAATCTCTACAATTAAACTCTTCAATAAAATTGAAAAGGAAGCAATCTTCCAGAAATCATTCCTGGAGTCAGTATTATACTGATACTAAAACCAGGGAAAGACGCAAGTAAAAAAAGGACTACAGACCTATTTCCCTCATGAACATAAATTCAAAAATCCTCAATAAAATTCTAAAAATAGAACATCAGCAAATCATTAAGAAGATTATATGTCGCGTGCAGCCTTGCCAGCAAGGAAGACACGACCACTGGTTGTGTCTGCGCAGCCTTTTATTGCCCTGTTACATTTCTCTTCTCTTCCCCCCCCCCCCCCAGGCCCCTGCTCTTAGCTTATAAGTCTCAGGGCTTCCAATCATGGGGTGCCACGTATGTACTGTCCATTGGTCCAGGTATGCGGAAGCAATGCATTAGCCCAAGCCTTGGCCTTATATGGAGTTGTTTATTACTAGGAGCGCTCACCCCCTGAGAGGGTGGAAGGCAGAAACCGGTGCCATCCTAGGGCGCGGCTACACGCAGCTCCCTACAGTTCCCCCTTTTAGTTTTTGCAACAGGCGAGAACAGAGGCCCGATTCCAGTTGTGCTAGAGGCTGTGCTGACGCTTGCCCAGGCTTTTATACCCAGGGAGCTACAACAGCGCTCGATGCCCTTTGCACGGGGGTGGGAGGAGCAGCATCTACCCACATGCAATCAGGCATGCTCTCCATGGATTCCGGGTTGGCCGCTCCGGTCTCCAAGTGCAGTGCTTTGCCTCGCATCCTGTGCTCTAACTATTTGTGTAGGGTGGGCCAGCCATACACCAGGGGACTGTCCTATTTCCATGGCCGCGAATGCTTGGACCAGCATGGCAAACATGGTGACGCTGGTGAGACCTAATGTGACAAATACACCAGAGGCAAACCACAGATATCAGGTAAGGGTACCCAATGGGGCATGCGGGTAACAAGATGCAGGGCTTTGATTGCTTACAACAAACACGAAAGGAGGATAAACACACACAGGAGTGGGCTTATAAGTAATG
>NW_004524588.1:1456568-1469824 GCF_000260255.1 Octodon degus
GATGAGGAGTCTGAAGAGTCGGATTCTGAGGAATTACAGCCGTAGGCCACACCCTTTCCTTTTCTTACTCCCTTTGCTCCTGTCTCACTCTCTGCTTTTTCTGATCTTTCTTCATGTAACTGCTCCAGGCCACCTGCCCCTGCTCCACCGCCCCACTGCATCGGCAATCCTCTATACATCCCTGGATCAGTTGCCAGATAGGCCTGACTCCAGGTCTGAGAGTTCCCCGTTCCTGAGCGCAGTCTAGGTCCCTCCCCAACTTATCCCAAGAGGGGATCGTAAGACTTCCGGAAACTGCAAACCACAGAGCCACCACATCACACTCCCTCAGAAACTTTTCCAACGTCCTACTACTCAACTTCAATTTCCGTGCATGCAACAGCTCCTTCAGAGCCTGAAAAATTGGGTGCAAAGTGGAAGCACCCATGATGACTGATAATACTTTCGGTTTAGTTCCTTTTCGGTTTTAGTCCACTCGTCAGTGAACTCTTGCTTTCTCTTATCTACAGAGAAGCGCCCATTACCTGGGTTGTCCTCACTCTAGGTGAGACTCCCACTCCCCCCGAATTAGGGAGCGCAAGATTTACTACCCGCTCTAGGCGGACCCCACTCTACCTGGGTTGTCCTCACTCTAGGAGAGACTCCCACTCCCCCAAATTAGGGAGCGCGAGTTTTACTCCCCGCTCTAGGCGGACCCCACTTACCTCGGGGCTTACCGGTACCGTTCGCGCAGGGCTCCATCCAGCAACGGGACTGCAGTTCCCGGGTTTCTGCACCACTTGTCGCGTGCAGCCTTGCCAGCAAGGAAGATGCGACCACTGGTTGTGTCTGCGCAGCCTTTTATTGCCCTGTTACATTTCTCTTCTCTTCCCCCCCCCCCGAGGCCCCTGCTCTTAGCTTATAAGTCTCAGGGCTTCCAATCATGGGGTGCCACGTATGTACTGTCCATTGGTCCAGGTATGTGGAAGCAATGCATTAGCCCAAGCCTTGGCCTTATATGGAGTTGTTTATTACTAGGAGCGCTCACCCCCTGAGAGGGTGGAAGGCGGAAACCGGTGCCATCCTAGGGCACGGCTACACGCAGCTCCCTACAATTATACACCATGGCCAGGTAGGATTCATCCAAGGGATGCAAGGATGGCTACATATATGCAAATCTATAAATATAATAAATGATATCAAAAGAGCCAAATTTAAAAACCAAAGGATTATCTCAATTGATGTAGAAAAGCCTTTTGACAAAGTCAAACACTCATTCTTCTTCAAAGTCCTACAGAATATTGGAATGGATGGCCTGGACTTCAATCTGATAAAAGCCATCTATGGCACCCAAACAACTAACATAATCCTAAATGGTGAAAAATTGAAATCCTTTACTCTCAGATCTGATAGAAGACAAGGACATCCTCTTTCAGCAATCCTATTCAATACAGTTCTGGAATCATTAGCTAGAGCCATTAGACAAGAGAGAGAAAAAAAAAGAAATAAGAATAGGTAAAGAAGAAGTTAAAGTATTATTTGCAGATGACACGATATTTTACTTGGAAGACTGGAAGATAAAAAAAAAAAAAAAAAAACTCCACCAAGAACCTACTAGAATTGATAAACAAATTCAGTAGCATTCCAGGATACAAGTAAATTCCCAAAAATCAATGGCATTCCTCTACAGAGATCACAAACACATTGAGAGGGAAATTAGAGAAACAATGCCTTTTACAATAGCACAGCGGAATATGAAATACCTTGTAATTGATCTAAAGAAGTCAAACAACTTTTCAAGGAAAATTACAATACTCTGAACAAAGAGAGATTAGAGGATTTCATAAAATGGAAAGACATTACCTGCTCCTGAATGTGAAGAACATCGTGAAGATGGCCATACTCCCAAAATTGCTGTACAAATTTAATGCTATCCCTATCAAACTACCACCAACATAACTCACAGACCTAGAGAAATAGTTCCTTAAATTATTTGGAATGAGAAAAGACCTACAATTGCAAAGATAATCCTGGGCAACAAAAAAAGGCAGGAGGCATCACAATTACTGATGTGAAATTACACTACAAAGCTACTATGATAAAATCACCATGGTACTGGCAAAAAAATAGACCTGGGGATCAATGGAACAGATTAGAATATGCAGAGGCCTCTACAAACACATTCAGTCATCTGATCTTCAACAAAGGGGCCAAACATGCTTACTGAAAGAAAGATAGCCTCTTTAACAAATGGTGCTGGGAAAACTGACACTCTGCATGCCAAAAACTAAAACTAGACCCAGGCCTAACATCATGCACTAAGATAAAGTCAAAATGGATTAAAGATCTAAACATTAAAACAGAAACACTGAATCTCCCAGAAGAGAAAATAAGAACTCTTGAAGACATAGTGGTAGGCAAAGAGTTCATGAATAAAAATCAAATGGCATGGCTAATTCTTGAAATAATTAACAACTGGGACCTCCTCTTACTTAGAAATTTTTGCACATTAAAAGAAATTATCAATGAACTGAAATGGCAACCCACTAATTTGGAAAAATTTCTAACTAACAAGCATTCAGACAAACGTCTGCTCTCTAGACTTCATAAAGATTAAAAAACATTAGGGCCCCCAAGTTTAAAGACCCAATCCAGAAATGGGCATTCGAGGTGAACACACACCTCTCAGAGGATGAAATTAAAGAAGCGAATAAATATATGAAAAAATGCTCCACATCACTAGCCATTCATGAAATGAAAATTAAAATGACATTGAGATACCATCTCATCGCAGAAATAATGATTGTCATAAAGAAATCAACATACAACAAATGATGGCGAGGCTGTGGGGAAAAGGAACCCTTTGTCACAGCTGGTGGGAATGTAGACTGCTACAACCATTATGGAAATCAGTGTGGAGACTTCTTTAAAAAAGTAGGACTGGAATCGCATTAAAGACAGCTATCCCCCTACTGGGAATTTTCCCAGAGGAACTGAAAACATCATATCATAGTGATATATGTGTGCCTATGTTTATAGCAGCACAATTTGTGATAGTCAAATCTTAGAAACAACCAAGATGCTCATCACCTGAGGAATGGATGAAAAAGATGTGGTATTTTTGTACAATGGAGTATTACTCAGTTATGTAGAATGATAAACTCAAAGCCTTTATATTTAAGTGGTTGCTTAAGATATACTCACTTGAAGATATACTCATAAGTGAAATAAATCAGACACACATGTGTAAATATCATATAGTCTCCCTATTATAAGAACTCAAAACAAGAAATAAAAATAGAAAGGTATAACCTAATTAAAAGGAAAGCATGAACTTGAGGATTAGGCAACAAAGGGAGGGCAAGGAGAAAAGCTAGGAAACATGACAGAGGCAAAGCCATACATTTATGTGCACAAGATGAGTAAGGCGATGATCTTGAGAATCTTCAGCATTTTTGAAACTAGCAGTTAATTGATAGGATTCTCACCCTGACTAACGATATATGCTGATACCTGTGAACAAAGCAACAGCATTGAAGAAAGCAATGTGTAATGGTAGGATCATGCTTGAAATGCCTGTTATTCTGGTTTTCTAAATAGATACTGCTTGCACATATCAATTACTACCATACTGTCTCTCAAGTATATGTTTGTTTTTAAAAAATGAAAATGTTTGTTTCATTATTTTTAGTAAATGAAAACAGGAGACAAGAAAAAAAAAGTCACAGGATTGTCCCGCTATAACGCTGTATATGGTTAGAATTCTAAATTTCTGTGTAAAAACATATAAGTGTTTATTACTATATTTTTAATATTATTTAATTTTTTCTTCATATTCTATAAGGACTTAAAAGTTTAAAGTATCAATACTTGATGGAAAATATCTGTTCCATGTTATGTCTAAGATGTTTGATATTCGGACAGAGAGTGAGGTTAAGCTCAACTGCCTATGTTTTAGGGTAATAATAATAAGCTTCTCTTCCATTGGGTTAAAAAACTAAGTTTTCAGACCAAAATTTAGAGAATAAGAAGGGGTTCAAGGACAGCCAACTTTTTCGCCCAAAGCCTTTCAATGTCAGTGAAGACTCAGGACACAGGAGAGCCTGTACTGTAACATCATGTAACTTGGTTGTGTCTCAAATTTTCTGATCATGGACATCATGTAGCCACAGAGGAAAGTGATTGACTATGTAGAGTGTGCCTAAGGAGAGTCACATGGAGAGAAAACATTCTCTCAGGCTTTCTCAGAGAGCAAATTGGTCACTCAGTGGCCATGACTCATCCACATGTATGACACTGACAAAGGATCTACAAACTGCAGTACAGGGTTTCAAGTTAAATCCTGAGAGGATTTCACTGACCTTATCAGATACAAATGTTACATTTCCTGTTATATAGGTCTTGCTTTATCTTGGTCTTAACCATCCAGGAGAAAAGTATAAAAACGAAGTATAAAATGTAAAGCCATATTAATATGCTGAGCTGTAAAAGGCTCTAGTCAACAATTTCTGACATTGCCAGTCTTATGCAAAACCCACTACTATTGGAGAATACTGGACTATATTGTAATATTTTTCTGAATTCATGCACCCACAATATTTAAATAACAATGAAATAGCTTTCTTTGTGAAAAAACTAAACAGAAAAGGAGGATACAAATGAATGACAAGTTTGTATCTATATATTCAAAATAGGATAGATATACAGCTGCATTCTTTTAATTCAATGAACAGAGACATTTGTTCTAATAGTGTCTGTGGACAGGATATCATGTCTGCATCTTGTACAATGAATAACCACTAAGACAACAATATGCAATGTATTAATCATTGAAACTGTGCTGGTAATCAGTTTTGAAACTGTCTCATTGCTATTTGTTTCTCGATAAAATTATTTTAAAAATACAAAAAAAATAGTTCTCATTTTCATTTATTGTAAATAAATTTTACATTTCTTTATTTATTTATTTAATGTATTTAGGACCAGGTCTACTGGGTCACACTATGTAGATCAGACTCATGATCTCCTGTTTTCAGCCTCTTAAAAGCTGGGGTTATAGGCACACCACCACTCTCAGGTTCAATTGCAGTCTCAGTGTGCCCTGGGCATGGAGCCAGCATGGCATGCCAGGGATAGCACCCAGCCACTGTGCTCTGCTTAAGGAGGCACTTTAGTCCACTGAGCTATCTAGCCAGAGCTTTCAATTTTACATTTAAATCTAATATCAATTTTCATTAGTTTTTAAGTATGTGTTAAATGAGTATTTAAATGAATGTAATGTTTATAAATTATCAGATTCCTCATTGTCATTTATTAAGAACATGAATCTTTTTTTAAGAAAGAAAAGGTTTATTTAGCTCACAGTTTGTGAAGGTTTCAGTCCATACTCAGCTGAGTCCAGGACAGATTTGTACATGGCAAAGGGAAGTAATTTATGATGACAGAAAACAGCAATACAGCAAGAGCAAAAGGGAGGAGAAATGGCAATAATGGCAACAGAGAGCAAGTCTGTCTCCCTTATGTTGCATTCAGGCTATCTGCCCAATACTCGATGGAATATACCCATAATCCCAGCAGCACTCAACTCATAATCCCTGCACTGAATTAATCACAAAATCTAGAAGTTTGACCCATAACTGCATTAGACTTTAGGAGGAAAATTAGACACAAACCATAACATTGCACCCCTGATCCCCAAAGACTCATGGCATTTTAGTCCATCTCTAAGAGTTGACAAAGTCCTAACATTTTCAGCATTGCTATAATGTCCAAGTCGCAAGTCTCCTCTGAGATCTAAGGCAAACTCTTACCTGTGATCCCTGTACAAATGAAAGGCTAAACACTTCCAACATTCAATGACACAAGACAAACATTATCATTCCAAAAGTTACACACAGGGGAATAAAAAGTTCTGGGACCAAAGCAATCTAAAATCCAGAAGGACAAACATTAAGTCCTGTAGTTGCATGTGGAACATCCAAAGAAATCTGCAATGAGTTGTGAGCTCCAAAGACCTTACGTGTTTCCACCCCTGTGGCACTTTTGGTGGTAGCTCCCATGATTTCTCTCTTAAGCCAGCTTTGTTCCTTGCTTGCAGCTTTCCTTAGATGATCCATGTTCCTGGATTTTCCAAACTACTGGGGTTTCTCACTCTCTCCTTCACACACTGCCCTCTCAGGGGTATACTGCCTAGCCTCTTGTGCCTTCTGAAATCAAGGTGAAAGCTGTCTTAACCTCAGAACTCATACATTCTGCATGCATCTAAAACCAACACCACATGGATGATAAGGTCTTCTGCCAACTGAAGAAGTAGCCAGGATTTCTTCTCTCTTGGCTGTAAGAGTTGAGTGCCCTGATCTCTAAGCACTCTGAACCTGATTCCAGGAAAAAAAATTCTCTATGCTGCCGCCATTCTGAAAACTGTTGTGGCCCTCTCCAACATTCTGGAATATTGTGATCTGCAGCTTTCTCTCCAATGCAAAGTCACTCATTCTTGTAGTTTTGAGGCTGAGAAAGGCAGAGCCTACTGCCTCTAGTGATGCCCTCAGGCCATTCTTTTCATTCTCTTGTTCCTTCCCTGCAGTGGAGATCTCAGCTATATCTTTGTAGTCAACAACTTTATTACTGTTTCCTTTCTGGCCAAACTTGCATTTTAAATCATCCTGCTTGGTTCTTTGCTCATGATTCTCAATACAAATCCAACTAAAACCCCCAACAATAACTATGCCAGTTCCTCAACATTCTACTGACTTGAATTTTTTTTTGACCGATTAACCAGACCATCATGATTAATCAGTCTCAGCAAAGTCTCTGGACATGAAAAGAAATGTAGAGTGTACTTCCTCATGGGTCACACTATTTACCTCATATTTAGGAGTTTTCTGACTGCTATGCTTAGGGCCTGGGGAGATAGCTCGGTAGACTAAACACTTGCTTGGCAAGTGCAAGGTCCTGAGTTCAATCCTCAGTACCACAAAAAAAAATAAAAAATAAAAATAAAAATAGTACTTTGGGACCAGGGGGATGGTTCAGTAGAAAAAGCACTTGCCTGGCAAGCACAAGGGCCTGAGTTTAGTGCCTGGTTCCATTAAAACAAAACAAAAAAAAAGATACCCTTGAGTCATTTTCCTGAATTTCAGTAGGTGCTAAGGTTAAAACTGCACCAAAACTCTACAACAAAGATCAAAAGACAGTGCTATACAAAATGAAGACCAGAAGGAGCAAAATGCAATCTCAGACCCCAAACCCACACATAACAAGTGCAGGACACTAGCACAGTACAAATTGGGAATCACACAGCTGAAATCAATGAATCAAGAGCTTCTGAAATAAAGAAACAACTGCAGAAAGGAAGAGGAACTCAGATGAGAAATAAAGAAATCTCTGACTGCTATGTTTCATATGCTGTTTCAAAATTTTAACAACTGAAAAATGAAGAAAATGATAGACTGTTCAGAAGCTCAGATGTAGTTTCAGAAAAAAACAGAGACAATTAAAATCAAGCTTCAAGTTCAAAAAAAGATTATCCTTATCTGAAATACTGGATATGAAATTCTTAAAATTCTGGTAAATTTTAAAACACCATTAAAACCATGGTCATCGTGCTCCTTTCTTCATTCCATATATATATATATATATATATATATATATATATATATTCAATGCATTATATCAAGTATAAAAGAATCCACAAGAATGAAGGAATGGGTTACCCCACTCAGTGAATAACTAAGACCCACTGAGGTGCTCACTGAAAACCAAGAGAACAGAGAATTGGTGACAGAAGATAACCCTCAATGCTAGCTATGACTACAAGCAGTTACAGAATCTGGAAGTGTAAATATCACCACATTTCTTTTCTATTTTACTAATATGTTTGTGTATACATGAACATATGAAGCAGATATTTTTCTTTCTTTGTAATATAATATTGAATGACTTAACATGTGTACTTAGATCCTGATAAATCCACATTATAATATTTAATTATGGAATATCACAAGAGAATCAAACATCACCATAAAAAAACACTACCTTCTATTGTAGGGGAAGGAATTACTGTTTCTGTTTGTATGCAAGTTAGTTGAATTATGTTAGACATAATTATAAACATAATAATGTATTTGCAATCTAAGTATCATTTTCACATATTTATAAATCATATTTTTCTTTTGAGATGTGACTGCTCAATTCATTGGCCCATTTATTAGTTACTATATTTGATTTTAGGGGTGGGATTAAGATTTTTTGAGTTCTGTATGTATTCCAGATGTTAATCTTTCGTCAGAAAGGCAGCTGGTGTTCTGGTAAAACCTGAACATATTTTCTTCATTTGTAAGTGGTCTATTCATCTATTGGTAGTTTTTCTTGCTATACAAAAACTTTTTAGTGTGATGTAGTGCAATTTGTTGATTCTCAGCATTACTTCCTGTGCTAATGGAGTCCTATTTGGGAAATGTTTGCGTGTGTGCAGCTATGGCTTCAAATGTTTTACTTTTTTTTTTCCTAAACAGTTTCATTTTTCAGATCTTACACCTAGGTCTCAGCTCCATTTTGAATTTATTTTTACATAAAATGAGAGATAGGGATCTGGTTTCAATCTTGGTCAAACTGGTGTACATTTTACACACACCATTTTTTAAGAAGGCTGACTGTCCTCCAATGCATTTGTTACTGCTTTATTAGGAATAAGAAAGGTGGTGTTTTTGTGTTTTTGTAATCTCCATTCAATTCCATTGGTCTTTACATATGTTTTGTGCCAATATCATGCTGCTTTTATTCCTATGGCTTTGTATTAATAATTAAAAGCACATGAAGTACATAGATTTTCTTAATAGTTCCTCAAATAGCTTTATGTAGCATAACTCTGGCAGAGAATAATGTTTAAAATTAAAAATTATTGAATAAGAAAGAATAAAAATTGGCTTTGCATAGATAATGTATAATAAAGTTCAATTTTCTTTAAAGCAATATACTGTTACATTTACATAAAATGAATTTCTCAGTTTTATACTTCATAATTTGACTTTTATAAAGCTCCTGACAGAGACAGCAATATCTGCATAATAATTATTTGCAGAGGAGATCAGTGCACAAAGATTCTGAAACATGCCAAAGCTTTTATGTGGATGTGGTGTAACAGTGATATAATTTATGTATATTAGAAAGGGAAATGTGACCTAGAAGGATTACTTTATTTACATAGTTTGTGTAAGAGGAAGATGATAAAATATGATTGTATAATATATGACAAAATTATGTATAAATTTTTTTAAAAAGAAAAGGAAGTGTAATATATATCAGTATATATAATGTACTGAATGGAAAATAAAATGTATTAAGTAGATGGCTATAAATAATTCTGTAAAAAGAATAATTCCAATTCTGTCAATTTAATGCTAAGCAGAAAAAATAAAATTGGAAGATAAAGTAAAAACTGACAACCACAAGAAAGACATAGAAGACTCCATTGGTATCAAAAACCAGTAAACAGCTTTACCAACCAAGAATATGCAAGCAGAATTGTTTGGACAACTGAACTATGCATTTCTGCTGGCCTACAGACAGGAGCAGATAATGCCTAATTTGTTTTGTCTCCCTTATTGAATTGTTTATCTTTTTCACTTCTTAATTTCTTATAAATTTATTTTTGTCTTTCTTCTAATTTTTCATGCATATGACTGGAAACATGAATAACTTGTTATAAGACATTATGCATTACAACAAATAGCATGATATTCAAAAATTCTGCATAACTTGTTATTTTTTCTATTTTGATAACATTTTGGAACTCTTTGAAAAATAAAAAATAAAAAAATCAATATAAAAGCTTTTAGGGGAAATGTTTAACTTTTGCATGGAGACCTCTAAAGAGCCCAAATTTCTCAGTATAGACATGACTTTTTCAGAGAATATAATATAATTTTTTAATCACCATTCAAGTTTAGGATTAAAAAGAAGTACTCAGATTTTAGATATGCTTGTATTTGGTATACATGCATATGCTTATTTTTAAATGAGTCTTCTATGTTTTACACATTAATTCATTTTGCATTCTTATTTAATATATACTACGTGGGCAAATGACATTGAAAACAAATAATAAATTGAGGAAAATATATGAATAATATACAAGGACTGTTAGTTGTTTTCAAATATTCATTGTTTGCTCCTTGATTACTGGTAAAAACCAATGTTACTCCAAAGATGTTGTCGTTCAAAATTCTATGAGATGTGTGTATAGGTAAACTTCTACTTCATTAAATCATGAACATTTTGCTCTTTTATCTTCTTACTACAAAGTTGAATTTGGAACTAATATGATTTTGTGGGGCAATATTAATATCAGTCATTTCAAATTGATATATTAACATTTAATCTTTTTAATTTTTTGCATTTAGTACAGGGTCTACAGGGTCTCACTACATAGATCACACTCATAGTGATTCTCTTCTTTTCAGCCTCCCAAGTGCTGGAATTACAGGTGCATGCTAACATGCCCAGTCTCAATCGCCATCTCAGCATGCCCTGGAGGATGGGGTCAGCATGGCATGCCAGAGAGCAAACCCTGGCCACTGCGCTCTGCTTAATCAGGCACTTTAGCCCACTGAGTTATCTGGCTGTCCTTAATTTTTATTTTTCAAGAATAAAAAATAATGATAGAAAAGTGGCATTAGAAACAATACAATATTTCACTGAACAAAATAATAGGAATTCAACAATGGTTGCTGTATTACATGATGCTATCTTCAAATAAATTGATCAGATTATCAGATATAAACATGCAAGATTCATTTAAAGAAAAGACAAGGCAAAACAATAACAAAGAAATTATAAGAAATTCAAGAGGAAGAAAAAAATAAACAGACTAATAAACAAAAAATTTAAGCATTAACTTCTCCTTCCAAAAGACGAGCAGAAATCGACAATACAATTATCAAAACGGTACTGCATACATACCTCAATATCTTTTTCCTTTCTTTCCTTGTAACAGTGCAATTTGTTGCAGCTAAATCTTATAAATACTCCAAATTCCCATCAACTGAGGAATGGATAAAAAAGATAAGGCATTTTTCCATAGTGGACTATTTTTTTTCTTTTCTTTTTTTTGGGGGGGAAGGGTTTACAGGGTGATGAGGGTCTCACTAATAGATTGGACTCAGTGATCCACTGGTTGACAGCCTCCCAAGAGCTGGGATTACAGGTGCACACCACCACTCCCCGTCTCATTTGACATCTCACAAAAAAAAAGTCATAGGATTGTCCTGCTACAATGTTGTATATGGTTAACTTCTAAATTTCTGTGTAAAATTTTGTGATTGTTTATTTCTATTTTTTACTACTTTTTATTATTTTTGCATTCTGTATGGATTTAAAATTTATCATATCAATAATTGTTGGAAAACACCTATTCCATGTTATGTCTAAGGCTTTTGATATTCAGACAGATACTGATGTTAAGCTCAACTGCTAATGTCATAGGGTAATAATGTCATTAAGCTTATCTTTTGGAGGGTTAGCAACCTAAGTCTGCAGACCAAAAAATTAAAGAAAAAGAAGGGCTACGAGGATAGCCAACATTTTGGCCCTAGCCCTTCAAGGTCAGTGAGGACTCACTACATAAGAGAACCTGTACTGTAACATCCTGTAACTCAGTGGTGTCTCAAATTTTCTGGTCAAGAAGATTATGGGGACACAGAGAAAAGTGAACAATGATGTAGAATATACCTAAGGAGAGTCACCTAAAAAGGAAAAATTCTCCCAGGCTTTCAAAGAGAGCAAATTGGTCAAGCAATGGCCATGACACACCCACATGACAGAAGATCTACAACCTGCTGTACAGGTTGCAGGGTAAATCCTCAGGGGATTTGACTGGTCTTGTCAGATACAAAAGCTGCATTTCTTGTTATATAGGTCTTGCTTTATTTTGATCTTAGCCATCCAGCAGAAAACTATAAAAATGAGCTATAAAAAGTAAAGCCATATTAATATGCTGAATTGTAAAAGGCTTAAATCAACAACTTCTGATACTGCCAGTCATGTAGATAACCCACTACTATTACAGACTATTGGACTATATTGGATTAATTTGCTGAATTCAAGCACCTACAATATATGAATGGCAATGGAATACCCATCTCAGACAAAAGTAAATGAAAAAGGAAGATATAAATGAAGGACCATTTTGCAGTAATATATATATATTAGCATAGATATACAGCTACTTTCTCTTAGTTCAATGAGAAGAAAGTTTTGAACTAATAGTGTTTAGACAAGATATCATGTCTGCATCTTTTACTATGAATAACTACTACAAGATAAAAAATATGCTATGTATTAATTATTGTACCTGTCCTACTAACCTATTTTGAAATTGTCTCATTACTACTTCTTTCTCA
Organism: Octodon degus; assembly: GCF_000260255.1. Lineage (NCBI taxonomy): Eukaryota > Metazoa > Chordata > Mammalia > Rodentia > Octodontidae > Octodon > Octodon degus. The sequence goes on from NW_004524588.1 coordinate 1,468,946, forward strand.
AGAAAATTAATTAAACAATAAAATAAAATAAAAATTACTGAAGTAAAGAAATCAATTGCTCTCTCTGCATGCCACAGGGGCAAGGACAGCATGGTAGGCTGGAGGATTGAAACCCTGTCCCCTGCACCTGCTTGCAGGCACTTTAATCTGCTGAGCCATTTGGCTGGCCCCATAGTGAAGCATTATTCAGCTATTTAAAAAGATGAATTTGAGGCTTTTGTAGATAAATGGATGAAACTAGAGAATATCTTGGTATACTAATATTTAAAGATAAATGTTTTAATTCTTAAAAAAAATAATTATGAAGGCCAACAGTACCTAAAAATATAGCCACTTGGGGGACTTAAACACAAGAGTCACAAGTTTGAGGTCAATTTCATCAACTTATTGAGACATTGAATGAAAGATTTAAAATGTGGTGGTGTGGCACACAACTCAGCATGACTCCTTAGATTCACTCTCTATTAATCCCCCATTAAATATACACACTTGTGTACTCCCAGAACAAGTATATCATTTTTTTCTAAAACTGGCGAACATACTGAATCCATGTACAAAAAATGGCTGGACTATTTTCAAAGCTCGCAGATCATGCAGAATTAGTGACTACAAACAGGATGTGAAAGCAAAGCTAATAGATTTATTTTAATATCTAAATGCAGAGACTTTCCCAACAGAGACTACACTCACTTAAAAGAAATATTTAACTTTTTCATAGAGAACTTTAAAGAGCCAAAAATTCTGATTACAGCTATGACTATTTCATAGAATATGTTTTCTACCACAATGTAATAATGGTTTAATGAAATAATAGGAAAATAATATTCTCTAACTTTACAAAGGAAAGAGTATTCCAACTTAATGAATTAAAACATTATA
>NW_004524588.1:1469924-1472091 GCF_000260255.1 Octodon degus
TATATATAAAATTTAGAATCAAAAAATGAAAGAGCTACTTATCTAACCTTTAAATGCCACACTCTCGGGACCCCTCCAGATCCAGCCTAAGCCCAGGCTTGGCTAGAGTGTGGGAGAGCTTCCACCCTCCCCTGCCCCACTGGACCAGTCTGGAGCCAGCTCCGCATGGGAGAACTTCCGCTGAGCTCTCGGAACCCCATCAGACTGAGATGAAGCCCACTTCTGCAGCAGGAAAAAACTGAGCACAGTAGCCAGACCCAAGCCAGGCACAAATGGGTGAACTCAAACTTCATAGATCGTCACACAAATTTCAGAAGGTTCTAAGGTTATAACTGCCTCAAAGCGCTACACTAAAGGTCAAAAGACACTGCTATACAAAATCACAAAGAGAAGGAGCAAAATGCAACCTTAGGAACTGAGGCCAAGCAAAACAAGTGCAGAAGACAATAGCACAGAAAAAACTGGCAATAACACAGCTGAAAAGTCTGAATTAATAGCGGATGAAGCAAACAAACAACTGCAGAAAGGTATAGAGCAACTCAGATCAGAAATAACCTCTGCAGTTAAAAAAAAAAAAAAAAGGCAGGATTAATAGGCACTGAAGTAAAGAATCAAATGCAGAAAAATATAGAGGAAATCAGATCACAAATACTCTCTAGAGTAAAAGAATTAGTAACTGCTTCTCCACAAGACACTGATTAAAAAAAAAAGAGATCAGAGAAACGATGGAATCCTTGAAAGACCTATATATAAACAAATAGATCGCATGAATCAGAGTCAAAGCGACAAAGAGGAACTTAAAATCTCAATCATAAGATGGAAAAACCATTTGAGTGAAAGGGAAGATAGAGTTGCAGATCTTGAAGATGCTGTCAAAGCTAGTGAAAAGCAAAGAAAAGATCTCCTAAAAACAACAAAGGAGACCCAGTCCTAGCCCAGGTCCGGTGAGTGTGTGGGAGAGTTTCCTGCTACCCTGCACTGGCGGGAACAGTCCCAGCCCAGGTGCAGAATGGGCCAGACCCTCTCCCACGCCCTTGGGATGCCCCACACCACTCCGCAGCACCTCCGCCACCCCACCCGCACAGTAGGAATTTCTGCCGCATTCCCGGAACCCCCAGACCAAGTCCTAGCACAGAACTAGTGAGTATGAGGGAGAGTGTCCTCTCCCCCCTACTCTACCTTGCCCACTCCAGGCACAGATCAGGCCTGGCATACAAGCTTGGGGTGTAACCCTGCAGCTGCAAGCCCCGCAGAGAGTGTAGAGGATAGATCCAACCAGCTAGTCCAGGAGCAGAAAATCTTGCCACAGGGGCAAAACAGATTCACCCTCAAGGGCAGCAGCGGGAAGGAGCTAAGCACAGCAGGCAGACGCAAGCCGAGCACAGCTGGATAAGTCCAAACTTTGTAGAGCTGCAAGTGAACTTCAGTACGTGCGAAGGTTATAACTACAGCAAATATCTAAAACAAAGGTTAGAAGACACTGCTACACAAAATGATGAGAAGTAACAAACTGCAACCTCAGAACACAAGCCCACCCATAACAAGTGCAGAGGACACTGACACAAAACAAATTGGAAATCACACAGCTAGAAGCAATGAATCAAAAGCTTCTGAAATAAAGAAACAGCTACAAAAACCTATAGAGGACCTCAGATTGGAAATAAAAAAAGAAATCCCTGAATTAATAATATCTGCACTAAAGAATCAAATGCAGAAACATATGGAGGAAGCCCAGTACCCACACAGACAAAGAGCAGAGGACACTAGCTCGGCCCACATGCATGAATTAATAGCATCGATAGTAAATAAGCAACAGTAGAGAGATCTAGAGGAAATGAGAGCGCAACTCTTTTCTGAAATAAAAAAGAATTCTCAAAACTCATAGCATCTGAAGTAAAGAAGCAACTACAGAAACATAGGGAGGAAACCCAATGTGAAAAATACACTGCAGTAAAAGAATTTGTAACTGCTTCTAAATAAGATATTGATAAAAAAATAAAGGAGATTAGAAAAATGACGGATTCCTTGAAAGAGCAATTCAGGAAAGAAAAAGATCGCATGAAGCAGAGTCAAAGAGATATAGACGAAATTTAAATCTCAGTCACAAGCTTGCAAAACCATTTAAGTGAAAATGAAGACAGAGATTCAGATCTTGAAGATGCTGGTG
>NW_004524588.1:1473647-1478170 GCF_000260255.1 Octodon degus
CCTGCAAAACTCTCTTTCAAGTTTGATGGAGAAGTGAAATACTTCCATGACAAAGAACAGCTAAAGAATTTCACAATGACAAAGCCAACCTTACAAAGGCTATTGAAAGATGTTCTAGAGAGGGACCAAAATGATCAGAGATCCATGAGTGATATCAGAAGCAACCAACTAAATAGGGTAAGCAATTAAACACAGGCGAAAAATGAGTAAATGATAACAGGTAAGTACCATGGAAACCATAAGTCAATATATCTCAATTCTAACCATCAATGTAAATGGACTTAATTCACCAATTAAGAGAAATAGACTAGCACAGTGGATTAGGAAAAAACATCCAACAATATGCTGTATACAAGAAACACATTTAACTCATAAAGACATTCATAGGCTGAAAGTCAAAGGATGGAACATAATACTACATGCCCCAGCACCTCAGAAAAAATGCAGGGGTAGCAATCCTATTCTCAGACAGTCTCAACTTCAAATCAACTATCATCAAGCAAAATAAAGAAAGCCACTATATACTGGTTAGGGGAAAAATTCAAGAGGAAGAGGTAACACATAAATATGTCTGCAACAAACACGGTAGCACCCAACTATATAAAGCAAATCTTAATGGACATGAAAAATCTAATATCCAATACCACCATTTTAACAGGAGAACTTAACACACCCTTATCTCCAAAAGATAGGTAAACCAGACAAAAACTTAGCAAAAAAATAACAGAACTGAACCAGTGTTTGAAATAAATAGACTTGTTGGACATATACACAGTGTTCAACACAAACACAGCTTAATACACATTTTTCTCAGCTGCACATGGATCATTTTCTAAAATAGACCACATACTGGACCACAGGTCATGCTTAAGTATATACAAGAAAACAGAAATCATCCCATGCACATTATCTGACCACAGTGCAATGAAACTGCAAATAAATGACAAAAGAAATGGAAAAAAACTTTAAATACATGCAAATTAAATGACACTCTACTCAGCAACCAATGCGTCACAGATGAAATTAAACAATATCTACAATTCAATGAAAATTCAAGCACAACTTATCGTAATTTATGAGATACGATGAAGGCAGTACTCAGAGGGAAAATCATAGCTGTGAACTCACACATTAGGAAAACAGAATGGGACCAAATCTCTACCCTAATGCTGCACGTTCAACAACTAGAAAAGGAAGAGTAAACCAAACCCAAAGCCCAAAGATTGGAGGAAATCATAAAGATTAGAGCAGAAATTAATTCAATGGAGACAAAGTAAACAATACAAAGAATTAAAAAAGCAAAAAACTGGTTCTTTGAAAGATTAAATAAAAATCTATAAGCCATTAGCTAAGCTCATCAAAAAGAGGAAAGAAAAATTCAAATACAAGCAATAAGGAATGAAAAGGGTGTAATTACCACAGACCCGGTGGAAATTAAGAAGATTATCTATACCTACTTTGAGAATCTTTACTCTCACCGACTAAAAGACAGAGAAGAAATGGGCAGATTCCTAGAAAGGTACAACTTACCACAACTGAATCGACAAGATAAAGCCACTCTCAATAGCCCAATAATAGCCAATGAAATACAAGATATAACTGAAAACCTACCGGCAAAGAAAACTCCAGGTCCGGATGGATTCACAGCTGAATTCTACAAGACATTTACAGAAGATGTAGTCCATTTACTCCTCAAACTCTTTCATGAAATTGAAAAGGAAGCAATCCTCCCAAAACATTCCTGGAGGCAAGTATTATACTGATACCAAAACCAGGGAAAGATGCAACTAAGAAAGAGAACTACAGGCCAATCTCCCTCATGAACATAGATGCCAAAATCCTCAATAAAATACTAGCAAATAGAATACAGCAAATCATCAAGAAGATCATACACCATGACCAGGTAGGAATCATCCCAGGGATGCAAGGATGGATCAATATTCAAAAATCTATCAATGTAATACACTATATCAATAGAACGAATACTAAAAACCACATGATCATCTACATTGATGCAGAAAAGGCTTTTGACAAAGTCCAACACTGATTCATGTTCAAAGTGCTACAGAAAATTGGAATAGATGGCCTCTACTTCAATCTGGTAAAAGAAATTTATAAAAACCCAACAGCTAACATAATGCTAAATGGGGAAAAACTGAAATCTTTTACTCTTAGATGTGGTACAAGACTAGGATGTCCTCTATCACCACTCATATTCAATATAGTTCTGGAATCATTAGCTACAGCCATTAGACAAGAGAAAGAAATAAAATGAATAAGAATAAGCAAAGAAGAAATTAAATTATCTTCATTTGAAGATGACATGATACTTTAATTGGAAGACCTAAAACTCTTCAGCAAGAAGCTACTAGAATTAATACAGAAACTCAGTAGCATAGCAGGTTATAAAGTCAATACCCAAAAGGCACAAGCATTCCTCTAGACAGACAACAAACACACTGAGAGAGAAATTATACACACAATACCTTTTACAATGGCATCAAGGAAAATGAAATACCTTGGAATTAACCTAACTAAAGAAGTCAAAGATCTTTTCAATGAAAATTACAGTACTCAGAAAAAAGAGATTGTAGAGGATTTCAGAAAATGGAAAGATATTCCATGCTCCTGGATATGAAGAACCAACATTGTGAAGATGGCTATACTCTCAAGATTGCTGTATACATTTAATGCAATCCCTATCAGACTACCACCGACATATCTCACAGACATAGCGAAATCATTCCTAAAATTTATCTGGAACCAGAAAAGCCCTCGAAAAGCAAAAGCAATTCTGGGCAATAAAGACAACGCAGGTGGCATTACAATTCCTGACTTGAAATTATACTACAAGGCTATGGTGATAAAATCAGCATGATACTGGCATCAAAATAGACCTGAGAATCAACGGAATAGATTAGAAGACACTGAAGCCCCTACGCACACACTCAACCACCTTATCTTTGACAAAGGGGCCAAACATACTCACTTGAAGAAGATAGCCTCTTTAACAAATGGTGCTGGAAAAACTGGCTCTCTACATGCCGAAAACTCAAACTTGACCCAGGTTTATCACCATGCACTAAACTAAAGTCAAAATGGATTAAAAATCTGAACAATAAAGAAGAGACACTAAATATCCTGGAAGAGAAAGATGGAAGAACTCTTGAAGACATAGGGGTAGGCCAAGAGTTCATGGACAGAAATTAATTCACACGGGATACAGTTGAAAGAATTAACAACTGGGACCTGCTCTTACTGAGTTTTTCCACGTCAAAAGAAATTACCAATAAAGTGAAAAGGCAACCTACAAATTTGGAAAAAATCATGACAAATAACTACTCAGACAAAGGTCTGCTCTCCAGAATCTATAAAGAACTAAAAAACACTAGGGCCCCAAAATTTAAAGACCCAATCCAGAAAAGGTCATCAGAGTTGAACACACACTTCTCATAGGAAGAAATTAAAGTAGCAAATAAATATAGAAAAAAATGCTCCACATCACTAGCCATTCGTGAAATGCAAATTGAAACCACATTAAGATATTATCTCACCCTAGAAGAATGGCTATCATAAAAAAAATCACCCAACAACAAATGTTGGAGGCTCTGGGGGGAAAAAGGAACCCTTCTCCACTGCTGGTGGGAATGTAGACTGTTGCAACCACTATGGAAATCAGTATGGAGACTTCTTAGAAATTTGGTCTGGAAATTCCCTTTAAACCAGCTATTCCTCTACTGGATATTTTCCCAGAGGATCTGAAATCATCATATCATAGTGATATCTGTGTGCCTATGTTTATAGCAGCATAATTTGTGATAGCCAAATCTTGGAAACAGCCAAGATGCCCATCACCTGAGGAATGGTTGAAAAAGATGTGGTATTTTTACACAGTGGAGTATTACTCAGCTATTAAGAATGATAAACTCTAACCATTTATATTGAAATGGATGCCACTTGAACATATACTCATAAGTGAAATAAACCAGACACACATGTGTAAATATCTTATAGTCTCCCTAGTATAAAAACTCAAAGGAAGAAATACAAATAGAAAGATATAATACAAGTAAAAGGAAAGCAGGATCTCAAGAACTAACTAATCAAGAAAGGGAAAGCAGAAGAGCTAGAAAAAGTTTTATGTAGAAGATGAGCAAGGCAATGATCCTGAGAATCTTCAGAAGATTTTTTAATCTAGCAGTTAATTGGAAAGATCCTCAGCCTGACTAGCTATATATACTGATACCTGTGAACTAAGCTACTGCACTGAAGATGGTAATTTGCAATAGTAGTTTCATGCTTGGAGTGCCTGTCATTCTGGTCTTCTGACAATGGGCTGCTTGTCATGACATGCCGGTTGCTGCTATGATGTCTCTAATGTAGATGGTTGTTCAAGAAGAAGGGGGTGGTGAAGGAAAGCAAGAGACAGGAAAAGGAATATTGTGGGACTGTCCTGCTTCAAGGTTGTATACGGTGTGGTTTTTTGATTTATGTGCAAACATGAGAAATATATAATTCTTTAT
>NW_004524588.1:1484756-1490613 GCF_000260255.1 Octodon degus
GCAGGGTAGCAGGAAACTCTCCGCACACTCACCGGACCTGGGCTAGGACTGGGTCTGGGGGCTCCCGGAACACGGCAGAAAATCGAACTCAGCGGGCGGGGTGGGGAGGAACTGCGGCATAGGGACATAAATTTCAACGTATCAATACTTGATGAAAAATACCTGTTCCATAGTATGCCTAAGATGCTTGATAGGCAGACAGATACTGAGGTTAAGTTTAGCAGCCTAAGTTGTTTGATAATAACAATAAGCTTGTCTTCTATATGGTTAACAACCTAAGTTTGCAGACCAAAATTAGAGAAAAAGAAGGGCTGTAAGGAAAGCCACATTTTGGCCCTAACCTTCTAAGGTCAATGAAGACTCCGGATATGAGAACTTGTACTGTAACGTCACGTTACTCGGTAGTGTCTCAAATTTTCTGATCAAGGAGATCATGGAGCCAAAGAGGAAAGTGACCGATGATGTAGAGTTTGCCTAAGGAGAGTCACATGGAGAGAAAACATTCTCTCAGGCTTTCACAGAGAGCACATTGGCCAAGCAATGGCCGTGACTCATCCACATGGCTGCACTGACAAAGGTTCTACAATCTGAGGTACAGGATCTCAGGATAAATCCTGAGGGGATTATCAGACCCAAAAGCTACAACTCTTGTTGCATAGGTCCTGCTTTACCTTGGTCTTATCCATCCAGTAGAAATGTATGAAGATGAAATATAGGAAGGATAGCCATGCTATTGTGTTGAGCTGTGGGTGACTCAGGTCAACAATTTCTAACATTGCCAGTTAAACAGAAGACCCAAAGCTATTATGGGCTACTGGACTCTTTTAGAATATTTTGCTGAGTTTACACACCTATAATATTCAAATAACGGAACTTAGCAAAAAAGGGGTATACAGATGAATGTCCATTTTGTATCTGTGTATTCAAAGTGGTTAGGATAGATATATAGTTACATTCTGTTAATGAATAGAATGATTTGTTCTAGTGGTGTTTGTACATAGAATCTCAAGTCCGCATCTTGTACAGCAATTAACCACTAAGAGGAATGTATGCCATGTGTTAGTTATTGAAACTGTCCTAGCGATTTGATTTGAAATTGTCTCATTGCTATTTGTTTATCAATAAAATTATGAAGAAAAAACAACTAAGATTCAAGAAAAAATAATTCATCACATGAAAATGATGTAAAGATGAACAAAGTGAGACTAATAGGCATCAATGGAAAAGAAGGATTCAATATAAATGATATAAAAAGAATATGGGGAGAAGTAATAGAAGAAACCTTCCCAAATATTGGGGACCAATCTGACATTCAGTAACCGAAGCATACAGAACTCCAAAGAACATCAACCCCATTAAAAAAACACCAAGACATGTAATAGTGAAGATCCCAGAAATCCAGTAGAAGAATAGCATACTGAAAGCTGCCAGAGAAAACAAACAGATCATATTCAAAGGAAAACCCATCAGAATAATGGCAGACTTCTCTTCACAAACTATGAAGGCAAGAAGAGAATGGAGCAGAGTACTTCAAGCCCTCTATGAAAACAAATTCCAACCCAGAGTACTATACCCTGGAAAACTCCCTTTCAAGTTTGATGGAGAACTGAAATGTTTCCATGACAAAGAACAACTAAAGAATTTCATGATGACAAAGCCAATACTACACAGACTACTAAAACATGTTCTAGAGAGGGACAGAAATGATCACAACTCCATGAATGAGGACAATAGGAACCCACTAATTAGGGCAAACAATTAAACGCAGGAGAAAAAGGAGTAAAAATCAGTGGGTAAATAACATGTCAATCCTAAGTCAGTACATCTCAATTACAACCATCTATGCAAATGGACTCAATTCACCCATTAAAAGAAATAGACTGTCACATTGGCTAGAAAATAAAATTCAACAATATGCTGTATACAAGAAAAACACTTAACTCATAAAGAACTTCAAAAGGTGCAACTCAAGGAATGGAAAACAATACTACACACCCAGCACCACAAAATAAAGCAGAGATAGCAATCCTGTTCTCAGACATTCTCAACTTCAAATGAAGAATGAGCACATGAAATAAAAAAGGCCACTGTATACTGGTTAGGGGAAAAATTCAAGAGGAAGAAGTAACACCCATAAATATGTACACACCAAGCACAGGACTAGCCAACTATGTAAGACAAACCTTAATGGACAAGAAAAACCTATCTAATACAACACTCTCTTTACAGGAGACCACAGCTGAATGCATATTTTTCTCAGCTGCACATGTGTTATTCTCTAAATCATACCACATACTAGTCCATAGGTCCTGCTTAATTATATGCAAGCAAACACAAATTATCCCATGCAGACTATCTGATGACAGTGCAATGAAACTGGAAATAAATGATAAAAGAAACAAGAAAAATCCCCTAAATACATGGAAATTAAACAACACCCTCCTCAGTAACCAATGGGTCAAAGTTGAAATTAAACAAGAAATTGAACGATATCTGCAATTCAATGAAAATTCAAACAAAACTTATCAGATTTTATGGGATGTAATGAAAGCAGTTCTTAGGGACTAATTTATGGCTGTGAACTGACACATTAGGAAAATAGAAAGGGAATAAATAAAGACCCTAATGTTGGACCTCCATCATCAAGGAAAGGAAAAGTAAACTAAACAAGAGGCCAAAGACAAGAAGAAATCATAAAGATTAGAACACAAACTAATTCAATAGAGACAAGGAAAACAGTTCAAAGAATTAATGAATCTAAAAGGTGGTTTTTTGAAAGATTAAATGAAATTGATAAGACACTAGCTAACCTCATCAAAAAGAGGAAAAAACACTTTCAAATACAAGGAATCAGGAATGATAATTCTGTAATTACCACAGAATCAGTGCAAATTCAGAAGATAATGAAGAACTACTCTGATAACCTTTTCTCCAACAGAATAGAAGACACAGAAGAAATGGGCAGATTTCTCAAAAGGTCCAAATTATCAAAACTCAATAAAGAAGAATAACAACTCGCAATGACTGAATAAGAGCCAATGAAATATGAAATATAATAAAAAGCCTGCCTACAAAGAAATGTCCAGTTCCTAATGGATTCACAGCTGAATTCTACAAAAAATTTATAGAAGATTTGATACCTATACTCCTCCAACTCTTCTATGAAATGGAAAAGGAAGCAATTCTACAGAAATCATTCCTGGAAGCAAGTATTATACTGATACCAAAACCAGGGAAAGATGCAGCTAAAAAAGAAAACTACATGTCAATCTCCCTCATGATCAGAGATGCAAAAATCCTCAATACAACCCTATCAAATAAAATACAGCAAATCATCAAGATTACACACCATGACCAGGTAGGATTGACTGCAGGGATTCAAGGATGGTTCAATATACCCTAATCTACAAATGAAATACACTATATCGATAGATCCAAATCTAAAAAACATATGATCATCTCAATTAATGCAGACAAGGCTTTTGACAAAGTCCAACACTGCTTCATGTTCAAAGTCCTACAGAAAATTGGAATGGAGGGCGTGCACTTCAATCTGATAAAAGCCATCTATGACAATCCAAAGGCTAACTTAATTCAAAAATGGGTAAAACTGAAATATTTTCCTGTCAGATCGGGTACAAGACAAGGATGTTCTCTATCAGCACTCCTATTCAATATCGTTCTGGAATCATTGGGTGGAGCCATTAGACAAGAGAAAAAAATAAAAGGAATAAGAATGGGTAAAGAAGAAGTTAATTTATCATTATTTGCAGATAAGGTGATGCTTTACTTGGAAGATGCAAAAAACTTTACCAAGAAGCTACTAGAATTTATACACAAATTCACTGTCATAGCAGGATACAAAGTCAATACCTAAAAGTCAATAGCATTCCTCTACACAGATAACAAACACACTGAGAGGGAAATTATAGAAACAATACCTTTTACAATAACACTGATGAAAATGAAATACCTTGAAATTTATCTAACTAAAGAAGTCAAAGATCTTTTCAAGGAAAAGTACAGTACTCTGAAAAAAAAATATCATGGAGGATTCAGAAAATGGAAAGATATTCCCTACTCGTGGATAGGAAGATCCAACATTGTGAAGATGGCCATGCTCCCAAAATTGCTGTACACATGTAAGGCACTTCCTATCAAACTACAACCAACTTACCTCACAGACTTACAGAAATTGTTCCTAAATTTTATTTGGAACCAGAAAAGACCTATAGTAGGAAAGGCAATCCTAGGCAAAAAAGACAAGGCAAGGCCAGTAAAAAAAAAAAAAAAGACAAGGCAAGAAGCATTACAATTCCTGACTTGAAATTATACTACACTGCTACTGTGATAAAATCGGCATGGTACTGCCAAAAAAGTAGATCAGAGGATCAAAGGAATACATTACAAGATGCAGAAGCCTGTACAAACACACTCAGATGCCTTATCTTAGACAAGGGGCCAAACATACTTACTAGAACACAGATAGACTCTTTAACAAGTGGTGCTATAAACTTGCTCTCTGCATGCCAAAACTTAAAACTTGATCCAGGTCTATCACCATGCACTAAGCTAAAGTCAAAATGGATTAAATATCTAAACATTAAAGCAGAAACACTACATCTTGTGGAAGGAAAAGTAGGAAGAACTCTTGAAGACATAGGTATGGGCAAAAAGTTCATGAACAAAAATCAAATCGCTCGGATAACACTTGAAAGCATTAACAACTGAGATCTCTTATTGAGAAGTTTTTGCACTTCAAAAGAAATTGCAAACAAATTAAAAAGACAGCACACAAATTTGTAAAAAATCTTAACTAATAAGCACTTAGACAAAGTCTGCTCTCTAGAATTTATAAAGAACTAAAAAACATTAGAGCCATAAAATTTAAAGACGCATTAAAGAAACAGATGTCTGTGATGAACACACATTTCTCAGAGGATGAAATTAAAGAAGCAAATAAGTATATGACAAAGAGCTCCACAACACTTGCCATTCATGAAATGAAAATTAACACAACACTGAGATATCATCTCACTCCAGAAAGAATGGCTATCATAAAGAAATCAACCAGCAGCAAATATTGGAGAGGCTGTGGGGAAAAAGGAACTCTTCTCCACTGCTGGTGGAAATGTAGACTGGTGCAACCATTATGGAAATCAATGTGGAGACTCCTTAAAACATAGAACTGGAAATCCCATTAAGACCGGCTGTCCCCCTACTGGGAATTTTCCCAGAGGACCTGAAAACGTCATATCATAGTGATGTATGTGCACCTGTGTTTATAGCAGCACAACTTATAATAGCCAAACCTTGGAAAGTACTAAGATCCCCATATCCTTGAGAATGGATGGAAAAAAATGTGGTATTTTTATACAATGGAGTGTTACTCAGCTATAAAGAATGATGAACTCAAAACCTTTATATTGAGTCCCAGCCCAGGCGCAGCGTGGGCCGGACCCTCTCCCAGCCCCTCGGGCCGCCAACCACCACTCAGCAGTGCCTCCCCCACCCCGCCCACGGAGTAGGATTTTCTACCGAGTTCCGGGAACCCCCAGACCCAGTCCTAGCCCTGATCCGCAACAGGAAGGAGCTGAGCACAGCAGCCAGAACCAAGCCAGACGCAGCTGGATAAGTCCAAACTCTATAGAGCTCCACCTTAACTTCAGTAGGTGTGAAGGTTATAACTACAGCAAAGATCTACAATAAAGGGCAGAGGACAGTGCTACACAAAATGAGGAGAAGGAACAAAATGCAACCTCAGAACCCAAGCACACCCATAACAAGTGCAGAGGACACTAACACGGAAAAAATTGGAAAACACACAGCTGAAAGCAATGAATCAACAGCTTCTGAA
>NW_004524588.1:1496498-1498833 GCF_000260255.1 Octodon degus
ACAAGTCTGCATCTTGTTCAGCAATTAACCACTGAGAAGAATGTATGCAGTGTATTATTTGTTGAAACTGTACTTTCGATTTGATTTGAAACTGTCTCATTGCTACATGTATATCAATAAAACTTTGAAAAGAAAAAGAAACATTTATATTTAAGTGAACACTACTTGAAGATATACTCATAAGTGAAATAAACCAGACCCACATTTGTAAATATCATATAGTCTCCCTAGTGTAAGAACTCAAAAGAAGAAATACAAATAGAAAGCTATAACACAATTAAAAGGAATATGAGAACTTAAGGATTAAACAACAAAGAGAGGGCAAGGAGAAAAGCTAGGGAAAATGACAGGGGCAAAGTCGTATATCCATATATACAAGATGGTTAAGGCAATGATCCTGAGAATCTTCAGCAGGTTTTTGAAACTAGCAGTTAATTGGTAGGATTCTCACCCTGACTAACTATCTATGCTGATACCTGTGAACTGAGCAACTGCACTGAAGATAACAATATGTAATACTAGGGTCGTGCTTGGAACTCCTGTCATTCTGGCCTTCTAAATAGGTACTGCTTATCATGTCATACTTATTACTGCTATGCTGTCCCTCAAGTAAATATTTGTTTTTTTAAAAGGGTAATAAATGAAAACAAGAGACAAGAAAAATGTCAGAGTACTGTCCCACTACAAGGCTGCATATGGTTAGAGTTCTAAATTTCTATATAAAAATATGTAATTGCTTATTCATATTTTAAATCTTTTTAAATTTTTTCTCCATATTCTGTAGAGACAATGTTTAACATATCAATACTAGATGGAAAATAACTGTTCCTTGTAATGCCTAAGATGTTTGATATTCAGACAGTGAGGTTAAACCCAACTGCATATGTTGTTGGGTAATAATAATCTTCTCTTCTGGAGGGTTAACAACCTAAATTTGCATACCAAAAGTTAGAGAAAAAAGAGCTGCAAGGACAGCCAACATTTTTGTCCTAACCTTTCAGGTCATTGAAGACTCAGGACATAGGAGAACCAATACTGTAACATCATGTAACTCAGTTGTGTCCCAAATTTTCTGATCAAGGAAATTATGGAGCAAGAGAGCAATTTGATTGATGATGTAAGTGTGCCTAAGGAGAGTCACATGGAGAGAAAACATTCTCTCAGGCTTTCACAGAGAGCAAATTTGTCAAGCAATGGCCATGAATCTTCCACATGGCTGACACTGACAAAGGATCTGCAAATTGCAGTTCAGGGTAACAGGATAAATTCTGAGTGGACTTGAATGACTTTGTCAGATTCAAAAGATACATTTCTTATTATATAGGTCTTGCTTTATCTTGGTCTTAACAATCTAGCAGAAAATTATGAAAACCAGGTATAAAAAGTAAAGCCATATTAATATGCTGAGCTGTGAAAGGCTCAAGTCTACAACTTCTGACATTTCCAGTCCTACAGATAACTCAATACCATTATGGACTACTAGACTATATTGGATTGTTTTGCTGAATTCACACACCTAGAATAATTAAATGGCAATGGAATGCCCATCTCTAACAAAACTAAACAAAAATGGACTACAAAGGAAGGACCATTTTGTATCTGTATATGCAGCATAGTTAGAATAGATATACAGCTACTTTCTCTTAGTTCAATGAGAACAAAGTTTTGTACTAATAATATTTGAACAGGATGTCATGTCCAAATCTTATACTATGAATAACCACTAAGAAGATAATAATATGCAATATATTAATTATTGAAACTGTCCCATTAATTGGTTTTGAAACTGTCTCATTGCTGTTTCTCAATAAAATTAATAAAAAATAAAACAGCACCTTAAGCAGTTTAACCTGTTTCACTTGGAGACATATAAAGTCTTTTATCTAGCATTAATATGTATGGTCTGTATTTTTATATATTTTAATACTAACAAATTTTAACTCAACTATTTTTGCATACTTTATCACCTATCTAGACTTTAAATTTCTATTTGGTCAGTTCCTTGAATAGGCCCCAAATTGGATCTAACCTCATCATTGTTAACATTTTTCTTCAGATCTGGAATCATGGTACAGCCAAACAGTATACTCTGGAACCCAAATAGGTCATTTAGCATTCTCTGGAAAAACACAAGCATACCCCTTGCCCCAGGTTACTAGTGGGCTGAGTTCCTTCCATTGTCCAGTATGGAGAGCTCTCCAAAGACCCTTTCCTATCCTTTTTTCTCTTTTTTTTTTTTAATTTTTTTTTATTTTTATTTGAGAGAGAGAGAGAGAGAGAGAGAGAGAGAGAGAGAGAGAGAGAGAGGTGTGTGTGTGTGTGTGTGGCCAGCTCA
>NW_004524588.1:1498983-1510109 GCF_000260255.1 Octodon degus
CGGGATCCTGAAGAGATTGAAAAAGAAGAGCAGGCTGCTGCTGAAAAGGCTGTGACCAAGGAGGAATTTCAGGGAGAATGGACTGCACCAGCTCCTGAGTTCGGTGCTGCTCAGCCTGAGTTGGCAGACTGGTCCGAGGATGTGCAGGTGCCCTCTGTGCCCATTCAGCATTTCCTACTGAAGATTGGAGTGCTCAGCCGGCCACAGAAGATTGGTCTGCAGCCCCCACCGCACAAGCCACTGAGTGGGTAGGAACCACCACCGAGTAGTCTTGAGCTGTTCTGCCAAGGCTTCAGCAAAGTGGGAATGAGGCTGATGAAAAATAAAACAATTTCTAAGAAAAAAAAGAAGAAGAATAAGTATAGTGAAAGAGTGCTTACTCAAGGTAAGAGGCAAAAGCTATCCTCCAGTAATATGGCAACATTCAAGATATGGTGACTTGATCCAGTGACCCTACGATGTATGGTGCAGTGGGGCCATACAATTTGTAGGCTTCCTTTAGCTCTTTTATTAACTTACTATTTAATGTTTGGTAAAGAGGCTGTCTCTGTACATTGGCAAATAAAGGGAACATCATGGTCAATGAATAATCTCCCTTACTATGAGCTTCACTGACAGCTAACTCAAAAGCTGACTATTGTATAGGAGAAAGATAAAAGGGATGCTGTCCATGAGGCACAAGTACCTGAAAAGCCTCCTCTTGTTCCAAGGGGAGAGAGACTTATAGGGGATCAGGGCTGAAGGAGGGACCTCCCCATGAAGAGGGGGATCTGAGCCCCAGCTGGGAGCTGTCCTCAAGGATAAGTGACCAGAAGGGACAGAATGTCTCCCTTGTTCATGTGGTTTCATACTGTCAAAAAGCTCCTTTTTCAATCTCTTCCTTTGGATATTTCATTTTGAGCAGCTTTGGGGCCACAGTTGCTGCATGAATTCCAAAAAAAAAATGATGGAGGCTGAGAAAAGAGGGAAGATCTACAATAGGGTCGGCCTTGGAGAAAAGCTGACTATCCATCCAGAATGCCTGGAGAAGCCCATCATGATAATCCCCATACTTAGCAGCCTTCTCCTCTAGCTGCTGAGCTTCCCCCTAAGAAAGCTCCCCCTCCAATTCAGAGCTGGTATTCAAATAAGCAAAAGAATTCCCTAATAGAGTTACTTTTTCTTTGAGGGGGTGAGTGCTGAAGTAAGAATCTGAAAAGGGGATACACTAGCATCACAAGTCCCATATGTGCCCATTTCCATGACCTGAGCCTCCAGGGCCAATTGCAGGGCACCATGGATATCTGACCTCAAAGTGAAAGTATCTATATGCACCTGTTTTGGCCCATGAGTATTATAATAATCCTCAAGGGCCTTTCCAACTTTATCCCAGATTGCTTCATTGAACATGCCCTCCTCTGGAAATCATGGGCAACACTCCATAAGAATAGGCAGAACTCGAGAAATTTTGGGGGAGGTCAAGGTGATCCCCCAGGACTTAAGAGTAGTCCTGATGTCTGCAGAGGGGTCCCACTCCTGACTGCTATTCCCAATTTTACTCCTGATTAAAATTCTCCCCAGTACCCACTTGCTCAAGAGCCTCTTTGCTGCCAGGGTTCCATTGTCAGACCCTAAGAATGCTTCAGGTCCCTGTTTGGGTCCAGCTGTGGGGGGCCATCCCTTACAGGGGAAGTCAGGGTAGAGGGAGGATGGAATGAAAAGAAAGAAAGAGGGGGCTGGGGAGATGGCTCAGTGGAATAAGTGTTTCCCTGGCAAGCACAAAGGCTTGAGTTCAATCCCCTGATCTGAGTAAAAAAAAAATTAAAGAAAAAGAAAAAGAAAGAAAGAAAGAAAGAAAGAAAGAAAGAAAGAAAGAAAGAAAGAAAGAAAGAAAGAAAGAAAGAAAGACAGGGTAGAGAGGTCTAGACAGTGGTCCAGCAATGAGTTTATCCTGCTCCAGGCTTATATACAGAGAATTTTGATCCTGTGCCCAACATTTGTCCTAGTTAACTCTGAGTCTTCTTGTTTTTCTGGGGTCATAATGGTTTCCCAGGGCCAACCTGATCAACGGAAGACTGCACATTCCAGAGCACTGATTCTGCTATTGGGTTCATTGTCCAAACTGTGAGATAAGGAAGCTAGGAACATTGCAATATTTTATTTCCATATCAGAACGTTTCTTCAGCAAGATCAAGATTAGGGGCTGGGCCTCCAATAGCAAGTTATGGCAATTATAAATATATATGCACCTAACTATAAAAGACAAATTTTAACAGATATAAAAAATCAAATGAGCAATAAAACAATTTTAATGGGGGACTTTAACATCACATTCACACAAAGAGATAAATTAGCCATGCAAAGCATAAGCACAGAAAAAAACAGAACAAAACCAAACTTCTGAAGAAATGGACTTAGTAGACCTTATAGAAAATTCCACAAAACAGTGTCAGAATACACATTTTTATCAGCTGTACAGGGGACATTCTCCAAAATAGAAAGTGTGCTAGCACATAGAACATGCTTATGTAAATGCAAAGGAATCAAAATTATCCTTCACATTTTATCTGACCACAGTGCAATGAAACTGGAAATTCCTGACAAAAGAAAGAGCAAAAACTCTATAAACACATGGAAACTAAATAACATCTTCCTTAACAATCAATGTGAATGAAATTAAAGAAGAAATTAAATAATATTTACCACCAAATTAAAGAGCTCATACAACTCACTGAACCCTGTTGAATGCAATGAAGGCTGTCTCAAGAGGGAAATTTTAACCCATAAATTCTCAAATCAGGAAAATAGAATGAACTGAAAAAAAGAATCTTATGCTGCAACTCAAATCTTAGAAAAAGACAAGCAAGTCAAGTACAAAGCCCAAAGAAGGCAGGACATTATAAAGATTAGAGCAGAAATAAACACAATGGAGATGAAGAAAATAACAGAGAAATAACGAGTCAAAGAGTTGGTTCTTTGAAAGAATAAATTTCATAAACCCTAGCCAAATTCATTATTAAAAAGAAAAAAATCAAATTCATGCCATGAGAAATGAAAAGGGTAAAATCTCTACCCACCCTATAGAAATTCAGACAATTATCAATAATTTCAAAAATGTTTATTCTCATAAAATGGAAAATACCTAAGGAATGGACAGAAAATTTTTTTTAGAAATGGACAGATTCCTAGAGATATATGAACTACCAATGCTGAATCAAGAAGATTTAAAAATTCCAAATAATCCAATATCAGTTAATGAAATTTGAAACAGAATCAAAATCCTGCCAACAAAGAAAATCCCATGTCCTTATGGATTCACAGCTGAATTCTACAAGAAATTTAGGAAGGACTTAATGCCAACTTCTCAAACTCTTTAATGAAGTTGAAAGGAAATCAATTCTTTCACATTCATTCAGAAAGGCAAGTATTGCTGTGATACAAAAACAGGAGGACTCAACCAAAAACAGAATCTAGCAGTTAATTGGAAAGATTCTCACATTGACTAACTATATATACTGATACCTGTGAACTAAGCTACTGCACTGCAGATGGTAATCTGTAATACTAGTTTCATGTTTGGAGTGCCTGTCATTCTGGTCTTCTGAATATGGGCTGCTTGTCATGACATGTCAGTTGCTGCTGTGCTGTCGCTCAAATAGATGATTGTTCAAAAAGAAGGGGGTGGTGAATGAAGGCAGGAGATAGAAAAAGGAATTATGTGGGACCGTCCTGCTTCAAGGTTGTATATAGTTATATTTCTGGACTTATGTGTAAACATTAGAATTATATAATTCTTTATGCCTATTTTTAAAATATATTCTAATTTTTAAATGTTTTTTCATCATATTCTGTAGGGACTTAAAGTTCAACGTATCAAAACTTTATGAAAAATACCTGTTCCATGTTATGCCTATGATGTTTGATATCCAGACAGAGAGTGAGGTTAAGCTCAACAGCCTAAGTTGTGTGGTAATAACAATAAGCTTCCCTTCTGGAGGGTTAACAACCTAAGTTTATAGACCAAAATTAGAGAAAAAGGAGGGCCACAAGGAAAGCCAACATTTTGGCCCTAGCCTTCCAAGGTCAATTATGACTCAGGACATATGAGAACTTGTAATGTAACGTCATGTAAGTCAGTAGTGTCCCAAGTTTTCTGATCAAGGAGATTATGGGGCCAAAGAGGAAAGTGATTGATGATGTAGAGTGTGCCTAAGGAGAGTCACATGGAGAGAAAACATTCTCTCAGGCTTTCACAGAGAGCACATTGGCCAAGCAATGGCTGTGACTCACTGACTTTATCAACCAAAAACAGAGAACTACAGGCTAATCTCCCTAATGAACATAGATCCAAAACTCTTCAATAAAATACTAGCAAAAAGAATGCAGCAAATTAATAAGAAGATTATACACCATGGCCAACTGCTATTCATCCCAGGAATGCAGGGATGGTTTAATATACAAAAAATAATAAATGTAATACACCAAATCAAAAAAGCCAAAAACAAAAATCACATGAACAACTCAATAGATGCAGAAAAAGCTTGTGACAAAGTCCAACATTGATTTATGCTGCTAACACTATAGAAAATCAGAATATATGGTTTTCACTCCAACCTGATAAAAGCCATTTAAGATAAACCAACAGCAACATCATATTTAATGGACAAAACTTCAAAGCCTTCACTTTAAAATCATGAACAAGACAAGAATACCCACTGTCACTACTTCTGCTCAACACATTTCTAGAAACATTAGCCAGAACAACTAGACAGAAGGTAAAGATAAAACTCATAATGCTTGGAAAGAAAGAAGTGAAATTATCAGTATTTGAGGATGGCATGAAGACCCCAAAAACTCCACCAAGAGACTTATAGATTTAATAACCAAATACACTAGCATAGGCAGATACAAAGTCAGTACTCAAAATGAGCAGCATTTCTATACACAAAAAACAAATGTACTGAGAGATATTAGGGAAAACATACCTTTCAAAATAACACCACCCAAAATAAAATACTTAAGAATCAAGCTCACAAAAGAAGTAAAAGATTTATACAGTAAAAATTATCTTATTCTGACAAAAGCATTCAAAGAGGATTTCAGAAAATTAAGTGATATTCCTTGCTCCTGGATAGGAAGAACCAACATTTTGAAAATGGCCATACTCCCAAAATTGTTATACAGTTTCAATGTAATGCCAATTATGAATAACACTATTATACCTCACCCATCTAGGGAAAATATTCCTAAAATTCACCTGGAACAAGACAAGACCTAGAATAGCAAAAGCAATCCCTGGCAACAAAGGAAAGGTTGGAGGTATCACAATCCCTGACCTGAAATTATACTATAAAGCTTTATTATGGTTTGTATCTAGTTGTCCCCCTAAAGCCTCATGCAGTTATTGGGAGGACTTTTACAGTTTGTGATTAACTCATGACCCACTGGGATTGTGGGTGTAAGTGCTGCTGGGACTGTGAGCATGAGTACTACACCCAACCTGGGGCAGATAGCCTGAATGCAACATAAGGAAAACAGACTTGTTTTCTGTAGCCATTGTTACTGCTACTCTTCCCATTTTCTCTTGCTGTTATGCTGTTTTCTGCCACCATGAAGTGCTGCCCTCTGCCACATGCCACTCTGCCTTGGAGCCAGCTGAGTATAGACTGAATGTTCCATTAGCTGTGAGCTAAATAAACCTTTCCTTTCTTCATTTTGAGTGTTGAGTATTTGTCCCAAGAAGGAGAGAAAAGTAATTGAGACAAAGCTACTATGATAGAATCAGCATGGGGAAACAAAAAACATACCTGAGGATCAGTGGAGCTGATTAGAAGATGAGGACACAACTACAAATACACTCAGCTACCTTATCTTTTACAAAGGTGCTATTCATGTTCACTGGAACAAAGATAACCTCTTTTATAAATGGTGCTGGAAAACCAGACTTTCAACAGTTCAAAGGCTAAAATTAGTCCCATGCCTATACCATGCACAAAACTACAGTCAAAATGGATCAACAATTTAATATTAATATTAAAAGACATTTTAAAGGCATAGGTAGGTAGAGAGTTCATGAACAAAAATCAAACTACAAGGGAAACACTTCAAACAATCAACAATTGGAATCTCATCTTTTAAAGAAGTCTCTGCAAAAACTCACCAACAAGAATGGGTTTTCTTTTTATGGCTAAAAAGAAAACTCATAAATTGTGAAAGTATTATAGCTGAGTGTCCCTCAGGAAAAGAACTTCTATCTAGAACATATAAAGAATTTAAGAATATCAGGCTGCTAAAATTCAAAAACCCAATCCAAAAATGGGCATCTGGGGCCAGGGAGATAGCTCAGTGGAATAAGTGCTTGTGTGGCAAGCACAGGGTCCTAAATGTGATCCCTGGTACCGCCAAAAAAAAATGGGCATCTAAGATTAATATGCACTTCACAAATGAAGAATTGCAAATGGAAAATAAATATATGAAATAATGTCCAACATCATTGGTTATACAAGAGGTACAAGCTAAAAAAAAGGCTGAGATTCCATCTTATGCCAGAAGGAATGGCTATCATCAAGAAATCAACCAACAACAAATGCTGGAGAGGATGTTGGGAAAGGAATCCTTGTCCACTGTTGGTGGGAAGGCAGGCTGGTACAACTACCGGAATCAGTGTAGAGACTCCTTAAAAAGCTAGTATTGACCGGGGAGATGGCTCAGTGGAATAAGCGCTTCCCTGGCAAGAGCACGGACATAAATTCAATCCCCGGTTCCACAAAAAAAAAAAAAAAAAAAAAAAAGCAGCTAGTATTGGAGGTTCCATTCAGGCCAGCTATTCCCATCTTAGGTATTTTTCCAAAAGAACTTAACCCACTGTATCACAACAATATATGTGCACCCATGTTTATTGTACAGCATTTTTTTTGTGGAACTGGGAATTGAACTCAGGGCCTTGTGCTTGCGAGGCAAGCGCTTATTCTCCTGAGCTATCTTCCTGGCCCCTGCAGAGCAATTTGTCATAGATAAATCTTGGAAACAACCAAAATGCCAATCAACTGAGGAATGGATAAAAAAGATGTGGTATTTTTACATAATGGAATGTTACTCAGCTATGAAAAAGATGAATTCAGGGTTTTATACGTAAATGGATGCAACTAGAGACTGTATTGTTGAGTGAAATAAATTAAGCCCACATGTGGAAGCACTGTACTGTCTCACAAGTGTGAGAACCTGAAAGATTAAATAAAATCTGAAAGATATAATAGATCCTGTGAAAGTGAAAGAATCTGTTCAATGAGAAGGAAAAACTGGAACGAGGAAAAGGACAAATGAAAGAAGGGGAAAAGATATATTTATGTATATATGTAGAATAGTTTGGATAATTGTACTAGTGATTTCTGCTGGTCTATTAAAATGAGCAGCTATTGCTTAATTTTTTTAATTTATTCATTTATTTTTCTTCTTTTTAATTTCTTATCAATTTTGCAGGTTTATGTCTCGTAACCTAAACAACAAATTTGAGGATAACATTATGCAATACAACAACCATCGTCAAATTCTTTCTTACATTGTTTTACTTTTTTGTATCATTTCTAATTTTTTAACATTTTGTATTCATACAAAAATAAAAATAAGAAGGCATGGCAAGATAGCTCATTGGACTAAAGCACCTCCTTAGGCAGAGCACAGCGGCTAGGGTTCAATCCCTGGCATGCCATGCTGGCCCCGTGCCCAGGGAGGGCTGAGATACCAACTGAGATTGGGCATGGTGATGCACGCCTGTAATCCCAGTGCTTGGCAGGCTGAAAATCAGGAGAATCACTACGAGTCCAATCTATATAATAAGACCTTGTCCTAAAATTCAATAAGTAAATAAAATCTACTTTGGGGTTAGGGCTTCAGCGTTCAGATTTTGAGCCATATAATTCAGTCTTTAATAGTCTTTTCTTTTTACTATCTTAATTTCAACCTTTTATTTATTGTTTTCCCTTCTTAATAGTCTTTTGAAGTAAGTCCTTGGGCAGTAATTTCAGAGAAGCAGTATGTATGGGACCTAGCCCCCGATTTCTTAAATATTAAATTGTATTCATTAATTGAATGTGAGAGGACAACTTTGTTTCATAAGCCAGTTACACTTATTATACCTGCATTCCTCAACACTTTCAAAATATGAATCTATCACTTTCTACTATATAAGTTTTTCAAAAGATTTTTCATACAATCAGACTGATTTTACCTATTTTGAAGATTTCCTGTCATTACTCTGTGGCTACTTTTTGAAGTTCACTTTGCCTCTGACGTTTTCAAATTTCTCATATGAATATGTCAGTGTGATTACTTGTGTGGGATTTCATTCAATATAGGGCACACAACTTGAAATACAGGTACTATTTTATGTAATACTATTAACATATCATTTTTTAATTGTGAAGAGAGAAATGTATAATTATCTTCCTGGGTAACAATACTCAGTAGGTAGCTTTTTGGATAAGTTATATAGAAAGAGAAAGATTGTCTCTGAAGTTATTGTGGAAGAGTTAGTATCAATATAATGTCAGAGAAATATTTATTGCTGAAACACTAGCAAATTCTCTGCTTACAAATGAGAAGCCAATTAGTGAACATTTTGAATATCCAAGAATTTCATTATGCTGCCAGCAGATGATTATATAAAAGAAGTAAAAGAATCATTAAAGATAAGTAAATACAGATAATATTGTTATATTGATGATACTAGAACATCCAAATAGGATATAAGAGAAATATTATAACTCCCAACCTGTTAGATGTCTGAAATGTTGAGTATCTGTTCTATAAAAATCAAAGAATGAATTCCAAGGACAATGGAGATTAAATTTAGGAAGGTCTTTATTAAAAGGGAGAAATACAGCTTCTTCCAGGCAGGAGGAAGATTGGACAGTTTGCTGAAACCCCTGAATTACAGGAGAAATATTACAAAGCAATACCCATATGAATGTCACATGGAGCTATCATTGCAGCTATGAAGAACGAATAAAGGTAGAAACATATTCACTTAAATAATAGTGATCCAATGGGGAAATGGTTCTTTTAATAAGGGAGTATACATTTCTAGGAAATGACATGTCTGGTGGGCTTGGTCACCCACCATGGTGACTGAGGTCTATTAAGGCTTTATTACATCTTGTGATTGTCCTCAAAGTAATTGTATAACAATGCTTATTGTGCATCATCTTATGGTCTGGCCTCCAACAGATATGTCACCAGTGACAGTTGAGCAGTGTTTCACCTTTGTCCTGGCTCTCTTGAGGGCATAGCCCTATGTCACTGCCTATAGTATTCCTGCTTAGCTTACTGCCTATAATATCATATTCTACCTGCAACAGACGAAACAGTGGACATAAAACACAAAGCACACATCATACCTTAGTTAGACATCTTTCTCTCTGTTCAGAATAAGGTTAAATGAAAATAATTATTGTATATTTGGTGTATATATTGTCCATTGTGTACATTGTCACAACTATCATAGAAAAATTTTAAAATAATTAAGCACAAAAATCAAAATTCATATTTCAATTATAATTTTCTTAATTGTTCAGCCATTTTTTTCATTTTCCCCATAATTTTATTGATAAACAAATAGCAATGAGACTGTTTCAAATCAAATTGGTAGGACAGTTTCAATTATCAACACATTGCATACATTCTTGCCAGTGCTTAATTGCTGTACAAGATGCGGACATGATATTCTATCTACAAACACCATCAGAACAAGTCATTATATTCATTAAGAGAATGTAACTATATATCTATCCAAACCACTTTGAATACACAGCTACAAATTAGACATTCATCTGTATACCTTTTATGGTTAAGTTCTGTAATTTGAATATTATATGTGTGTAAACTCAACAAAATATTCCAAAAGACTCCAGTAGTGCATAATACTATTGGGTCCTCTGCTTGACTGGCAATGTCAGAAATGGTTGACCTCAATACCCTACAGCTCAACATAACAGCATGGCTTTACTTCTTATATTTCATTTTCATACTTCTCTGCTAGATGTATAAGACAAGGTAAAGCAGGACCTATGCAACAAGAGTTGTAGCTTTTGGGTCTGATAAAGTCAGTGAAATCCACTCAGGATTTATCCTGAAATCCTGTACCTCAGATTGTAGAACCTTTGTCGGTGTCACCCATTAGGATGAGTCACGGCCATGGCTTGGCCAATGTGCTCTCTGTGAAAGACTGAGATAATGTTTTCTCTCCATGTGACTCTCCTTAGGCACACTCTACATCATTGATCACTTTCCTCTTTGGCCCCATAATCTCCTTGATCAGAAAATTTGGGACATCACTGAGTTACATGACGTTACAGTACAAGTTCTCATATGTCCTGAGTCTTAATTGATCTTAGAAGGTTAGGGCCAAAATGTTGGCTTTTCTTGGAGCCCTCCTTTTTCTCTACTTTTGGTCTGCAAAGTTAGGTTGTTAACCATCCAGAAGACAAGCTTATTGTTATTACCATACAACTTAGGCTGTTAAGCTTAACATGACTATCTGTCTGCATATCAAACATCCTAAGCATAAGATGGAACAGGTATTTTTCATCAAGTATTGATATGTCGAACTTTAAGTCCCTACAGAATATGGTAAAAAAATTAAAAATTAGAATATATTTTTAAAATAGGCATAAAGAATTATATACTTCTTACGTTTACACATAAGTCCAAAAATCTCACCATATACATCCTTGAAGCAGGACAGTCCAGTCCCACAATATTCCTTTTCCTGTCTTGCTTTCATTTACCACCCCCTTCTTCTTGAACTACCACCTACCTGAGAGACATCGTAGCAGCAACTGGCATTTCATAAGCTGCCCATATTCAGAAGACCAGAATGACAGGTGCTCCAAGCATGAAACTACTATTATAAATTACCATCTGCAGTGTAGTAGTATCACAGTGTAGTAGTATCACAGGTATCACAGATATCAGTATATATAGTTAGTCAGGTTGAGAATCTTTCCAATTAACTGCTAGATTAAAAAATATTCTGAAGATTCTCAGGATCATTGCCTTGTCCATCTTCTACATATAACTGTATGGCTTGACTTATTCATGTTTCCTAGCTCTTCTCCTTTCCCTCTCTTGATTAGTTAGTCCTTGAGATC
>NW_004524588.1:1510459-1511936 GCF_000260255.1 Octodon degus
GGATTTCCAGTCCAACTTTTCTAAGGAGTCTCCATACTGATTTCCATAACGGTTGCACCAGTCTACACTCCCACCAGCAGTGGAGAAGTGTACCTGTTTGCCACATCCTCTCCAACATTTGTTGTCGGGTGATTTCTTTATGATAACCATTCTTTCTGGGGTGAGATGATATCTCAATGTTATTTTAATTTGCATTTAGCGGATGGCTAGTGATGTGAAGCATTTTTTCATATATTTATTCAGTTCTTTAATTTCTTCCTATGAGAAGTGTGTGTTCATCTACAATGCCCATTTCTGGATTGGGTCTTTAAATTTTGGGGCCCTAATTTTTTTTAGTTCTTTATAGATTCTAGAGAGAAGACCTCTGTCTGAGTACTTATTTGTCATGATTATTTCCAAATTTGTGGGATGCCTTTTCACTTGGATGGTAATATCTTTAAACGTGAAAAAATTTCTCAGTAAGAGCAGGTCCCACTTGTTAACTTTTTCAACTGTTTCCCATGTAATTTGATTTCTGTCCATGAACACTTTGCCAACCCTATGTCTTCAAGAGATCTTCCCAATTTCTCTTCCAGGAGACTTAATGTCTTAGATTTAATGTTTAGATTTCTAATCCATTTTGACTTTAGTTTAGTGCATGGTGATAGACTTGGGTCAAGTCTCAGTTTTTGGCACTTAGAGAGCCAGTTTATCCAGCACAAATGTTAAAAATGCTATTTTTCTTTCAATGACTATGTTTGGATCCTTTGTCAAAGGTAAGGTGTCTGTGTTCATAGGAGCTTCAGCGTCTTCTAACCTATTCCATTGATCCTCAGGTCTATTTTGTTGCCAGTACCATGCTGATTTTATCACATTAGCCTTGTGGTATAATTTCAAATCAGAAATTGTAATGCATCCTGCCTTGTCCTTATTGCCTAGAATTGCCTTTGCTATTCTAGGTGTTTTCTGGTTCCAGATAAATTTTGGGAATGATTTCTCTAAGTCTGTGAAGTATGTTGGTGGTAGTCTGATAGGGATTGCATTAAATCTGTACAGCAATGTTGGGAGTATGGCCATCTTCACAATGTTGGTTCTTCTTATCCAGGAGCATGGAATATCTTTCCATCTTCTGAAATCCTCTATGATCTCTTTTTTCAGAGTACTGTAGTTTTCCTTGAAAAGAACTATGACTTCTTCAGTTAGATTAATTCCAAGGTATTTCTTTTTATCAGTGCTATTGTAAAAGGTACTTGTTCTATAAATTCCCTCTCAGTGTGTTTGTTGTCTGTGTAGAGGAATGCTATTGACATTTGGGTATTTACTTTATAACCTGTTATGCTACTGAATTTCTGCATTAATTCTAGTAGCTACTTGGTGGAGTTTTTTGGGTCTCCCAAGTAAAGAAACATTTCATCTGCAAATAAAGATAATTTAACTTCTTCTTTGCCTATTCTTATTCCTTTTATTTCTTTCTCTTGTCTAATAGCTGTAGCTAATG
>NW_004524588.1:1512421-1533399 GCF_000260255.1 Octodon degus
ATTGCTACCATTTCAGTTTCATGGAAGAGTTTGAGGAGTATAGGGACTACATCTTTTATAAATGTTTTGTAGAATTCAACTGTGAATCCATCCGGACCTGGACTTTTCTTTGCCGGTAGGTTTTTAATTCCATCTCATATTTCATTGGCTGTTATTGGGCTATTGAGAGTGGTTATATCTTGTCGATTCAGTTGTGGTAGTTTGTACCTTTTTAGGAATCTGCCAATTTCTTCTGTGTCTTCTATTCGGTGAGAGTGAAGATTCTCAAAGTAGCCATTGATAATCTTCTGAATTTCCACCAGGTCTGTGGAAATTACACCCTTTTCATTCCTTATTGCTTGTATTTGAATTTTTCTTTCCTCTTTTTGATTAGGTTAGCTAAGGGCTTATAGATTTCATTTAATCTTTCAAATAACCAGCTTTTTGCTTTTTTAATTCTTTGAATTGTTTTCTTTGTCGCAATTGAATTAGTTTCTGCTCTAATCTTTATGATTTCCTCCCATCTTTGGGCTCTTGGTTTGATTTGCTCTTCCTTTTCTAGTTGTTGAAGGTACAGCATTAGGGTATTTATTTTTTTCCCATGCTGTTTTCCTAATGTGTGAGTTCACTGCTATGAATTTCCCTCTGAGAACTGCTTTCATTGTATCCCATATATTACGATAAGTTGTGCTTGAATTTTCACTGAATTGTAGATATTGTTGAATTTCTTGTTTAATTTCATCTGTGACCCATTGGTTCCTGAGTAGGGTGTCACTTAATTTCCATGTATTTACGGTTTTTTTCTGGTTTCTTTTGTCATTTATTTCTAGTTTCATTGCACTGTTGTTAGATAATGTGCATGGCATAATTTCTGTTTTCTTACATATACTTAAGCATGACCTGTGGTCCAGTATGTTGCCTATTTTAGAAAATGACCCATGTGCAGCTGAGAAAAATGTGTATTCAGCTCTGTTTGGGTGGAACACTCTGTATATGTCCTCCAAGTCCATTTGTTTCAAGCTCTGGTTCAGTTCTGTTATTTCTTTCCTTACTTTTTGTATGGTTGACCTATCTTTTGGAGATAAGG
Organism: Octodon degus; assembly: GCF_000260255.1. Lineage (NCBI taxonomy): Eukaryota > Metazoa > Chordata > Mammalia > Rodentia > Octodontidae > Octodon > Octodon degus. The sequence goes on from NW_004524588.1 coordinate 1,513,488, forward strand.
GGGTGTTAAGATCTCCTGTTAAAATTGTTTTATTGGATATTAGATTTTTCATGTCAATTAAGATTTGCTTTGTATACTTGTGTGATCCCATGTTTGGTGCATGTATATTTATGAGTGTTACCACTTCCTCTCGAATTTTTCCCCTAACCAGTATATAGTGGCCTTCTTTATTTTGTTTGATCATCGTTGGTTTGAAGTTGAGACTGTATGAGAATAGAATTGCTACCCCTGATTTTGCTGAGGTGCTGGGGCATGTAGTATGGTGTTCCATCCTTTGACTTTCAGCCTATGAATGTCTTTATGAGTTAAATGTGCTTCTTGTATACAGCATATTCTTGGATTTTGTTTCCTAATCCACTATGCCAGTCTATTTCTCTTAATTGGTGAATTGAGTCCATTTACATTGATGGTTAGAATTGAGATGTATTGACTTACGGTTGCCATGTTATTTACCTGTTGTCGTTTACTCCTTTTTCTCCTGTGTTTAATTGCTTGCCCTATTTACTTGGTTGCCTCTGATCTCATTCATGTAGTTCTGATCATTTTGGTTACTCTCTAGAACATCTTTCGGTAGCCTGTATAGGGTTGGCTTTGTCATGATGAAATTCTTTAGCTGTTCTTTGTCATGGAAGTATTTCACTTCTCCATCAAACTTGAAAGAGAGTTTTGCAGTGTACAGTAGTCTGGGCTGGAATTTGTTTTCATAGAGGACTTGACGTACTCTGCTCCATGCTCTTCTTGCTTTCATGGTTTGTGAAGTGAAGTTGACCATAATTCTGATGGGTTTTCCTTTGAATGTGATCTGCTTCTTTTCTCTAGCTGCTTTCAGTATATTATTCTTGTGCTGAATTTCTGGAATCTTGACTGTTATTTGTCTCATGTGTGTTTTTCATTGGGTTGAGGATACTTGGCATTCTGTATGTTTAGGTTACCTGAATGTCAGATTGTTTTCTCATATTTGGGATGTTTTCTGCTATTACTTCTGCCCATATTTTTTAATGTCATTTGTATTGACTCCTTCTTTCTCATTGATGCCTATTAGTCTCACATTGTTCATCTTTGCATCATCTTTCAGGTGATGGATTATTTTTTTCCTGCATCCTCGTTGTTTTTCAAAGATCCTTTCTTACCTCTTCACTAGCTGCACCAGCATCTTCAAGATCTGAAACTGTCTTCACTTTCACTTAAACGGTTTTGCAAGCTTGTGATTTAGATTTTAATTTCCTGTATATCTCTTTGACTCTGCTTCATGTGATCTATTTCTTTCCTGTATTGCTCATTCAAGGAATCTGTCATTTTTCTATTCTCCTCTATCTTTTTCTCAATGTCTTCTTTAGAAGCAATTATAAATTCTTTTACTGCACTGTTGTTTTTTTTCAGATTGTGTTTCCTCCCTATGTTTCTGTAGTTGATTCTTTACTTCAGATGCTATGAGTTCTGAGAATTCTTCTTTTACTTCAGAAAAGAATTGCACTCTGAGTTCCTCTATATCTTTCTGCTGTTGCTTATTTACTATCGACGCTATTAATTCATGCATTTGAGCTGAGCTAGTGTCCTCCGCGCTTGTTCTGGGTGGGCATTGGGTTTCCTCCATATGCTTCTGCATTTGATTCTTTACTGCAGATGTTATTAATTCAGGAATTTCTTTTTTTATTTCAATCTGTGTTCCTCTACACCTTTCTGCAGCTTTTTTTTTTTTTATTTCAGAAGCTGTTGCTTCATTGCTTTCAGCTGTGTGATTCCCAATTTGTTCTGTGTTAGTGTCCTCTGCACTTGTTATGCTTGGGCTTGGGTTCTGAGGTTGCATTTTGTTCCTTCTTGTCATTTTGTGTAGCACTGTCTTCTGACCTTTGTTGTAGATCTTCGTTGTAGTTATAACCTTAGCATGTACTGAAGTTCAGGTGCAGATGTACAATGTTTGGATTTATCCAGCTGTGCCTGACTTGTGTCAGGCTGCTGTGCTCAGCTCCTTCCTGTTTCTGCCCTTGAGTGTGAACCTGTTATGCCTCTCTGGCAAGATTTTCTACTCCTGGACTCGCTGGTTGGTTCTATCCTCTACACTCTCTGCAGGGATTGCAGCTGCAGGATTTCACCCCAGGCCTGTATACCAGGCCTGAGCTGAGCCTGTAGGGGACAAGGTGGAGTAGGGGGGAGAGGCAGATCTCCCACACACTCACCAGACCTGGGCTATGACTGGGTCTGGTGGTTTCCAGAATGGGGCAGAAATTCCTACTCGGCGAGCAGGTTTGGGGTGGTGCTGTGGAGTGTTGGGAGGGCGTCCCAAGGGAGTGGAAGAGAGTTTCACCCAAGCTGTGCCTGGGCTTTGAGCAGTAATAGGTCCCACCTGCACAGGGTAGCAGGAAGCTCTCCCACACACTCACTGGGTCTGGGCTAGGACTGGGTCTGTGCGTTCCTAGAATGCGGCCGAAATTCCTACTCAACGGGCAGGGTATGGGAGGTGCTGCAGATTATTGGGGGGTGTCCCAAGTGGGTGGAAGGGGGTCTCACCCATGCTGCGCCTGGACTGAGATCATAAATAATTCTGGCCAGCACAGAGTAGCCGGAAGCTCTCCCACACACTCACCGGACCTGGGCTAGTTCTGGGTCTTGAGGTTCCCAGAACATGGCGAGGTTGATGTGGTGCTGCAGAGTGGTGGGGGGCGTTCCAAGTGGGTGGAAGAGGGTCTCACGCATGCTGCACCTGGGCTGGGACCAGTAGTAGGTCCCGCCAGTGCAGGGTAGCTGGAAGCTCTCCCACACACTCACTGGACCTGGGTTAGGACTGGGTCTGGGGTTTCCCAGAGTGTGGCAGCTCAATTAGGATTTTAACATAGGCTTTTGGTGTAGCCCTGAGTAGCCTCTTTCTATTCGCATTTCATGTTAATTTGGATCGATCACATCCTGTGTCTGCAGGGTGCTATTACTAAAGCTCCCTGTTGAAACCTGCATGCACTGCTAGATAAGTACTTGACGCTGAGCAGATTTAGTCTTCTCAAGTGGAAAATAACATTACACATATGTGAGCACTAGAAGATCTAAGACACGCAGGTGACCTGACAACAAATGCTGCAACAAACATTGTCAGTGACGACATAAAAAAGGTCCACATTTTCTTCTACAGTGAAAATGTTTCTCAAGAAGTGTCCCAAAAAAGTACTTCAGAAAAGACATACAAATATTTCCAACAAAAAATTGAGATAATGAACTACATTAGAAGAAAGTCTACTCAGCTGTGTAGTGAGATGCTGTACCAAATACATTGAAAAATAAATAAACTATAAATCAATTAATTAATTAAAAAAGAAGAAATTCTATTCCCAACTCAATACTAGCAGTGTGAAAGGGTTTCTTTGGTCAATTAAATCCTGATAGAGAATGTTTTATTCATAACAATATGGAGGATACTATTTTATTGAAGACTTAACACCACTACACACAGGACACAGGCCTTTATTCTCCTCTTCATCACACATTTTAACCTAACTCATTCTAAATATTTCACCTATTTCATAGGCAAAATTCATTTAATTTATATTTATCTTCCTTTTCATCCATAGAGTCAAAACTTTTAATACATAAACAAAACAAGCTTTACCTTAATTATAATGCTAGCCATTCATAAGTTACCATAATATTTTTTCTTATGACCACTTGATTGTTTCCAACTGGGGAACATACAGCTCAATAGTGACAAAAAGCATTAAAAAATTCCATTCCCAGTTAATTTTCAATCAAGGCTATTATAATCATCTTTTTGTATTCTTTTTAAAATTATTTATGATTATTGGTACATTTTAGGTATATACTATGATCACATTCATCCTAGGAAATTTGTACCTATAGTGACACAACTTGATTCATTTTTGTCCCACTCCACTCCACTCCTTTCAACACATTTGTCTTCCTTGTTTATAAAAGCTATGTTTCCATTTTTGCTATTTTCTTATCATTTCTTTTTTTCCTTCCTTCCTATCGCTCTCTACTACACCTAGGTCCCCTGCCATTTGAACATTTTCTTCCTATTTCACAATATCTATTATACATTTTGGACTATATTTACACTTTGGTTTCTCTCACCAGATGGATAATACAGTATTTTCTATTAATATTCTGGTATACTGAGAATAAAATAAACTCTGGTATAGATATAAAATTATAATGAAAAATACGAGTATTTTCTATTGTGAAATATAAATTAATGATGACAGTGCATTAAAAGAATTCTTAATTTTAAACTAATGTGATATAAGAATTTGGAATAATACCATCTCATGATTATGAGAAATTTTTTATGTTCATGTAAGTCAGCTTGGTATATTTTGCATACAGACAATAAATTTGGTATATTGAATTTTTAACAATCTTTATTTTACTCTAAATATTTATGCTGTATTTTAGACCCATATAATAAAAACATTTCGTACATATAAAATTATAAATATCTATTTCTTAGCAACTAGTTCATATACATACATATCTATTACCCATTTGTAGGCTTACTGTTTAAATTCATAACATTAACATTTGGCAGAATTTAATTTTTGTTCTCATCAAGTTTTCTTACAATAACAAGATGTACACTGACATGCTATGTATAGAAATATATAAATAAGTATATATATCTGCATTTGTACAGTTCAGATTGTAATGTCTTTGGATAGAGTTTACACTAAGAATGCTTCTGCAAAATATTAAAAGTTGCATAAATTAGAACATTTCAGAAGTACAAAATTATAAAAAAATTTATTGAACTCATTTTCTTCTTAGAATATGCGGCACAATCTCCAAATGCTCTATGCACCTGAAGGTTCAATATCTTCGGACCAATGCTTCAGCCACATCAGCAATGAAAGATAGGCCTGTTTCAGTTTACTATTTCCCAGGATTAGGACAAATGAGTGGAATGCAGGAAAAGAAATTTCACCAATCTCACAAAAGTAAAAATAGAGACTGTTTGAAAACTTAAATCTCCAAAGTTGTAAAAAAATTGACAGAAAAAAAATTGTGTACAGTATGAGAAAGGCAACCACACCTTGCAAGGCCTTTATGTGAGCTGTGGTGCTTACATCTCTGGACACTTTAACATTGTGATGCATTTTTTTCAGATGTTTCCACAGGGAGAAGATGAGTAGGAGAAAAATTGACAGGGATAGAGCAAAGGCTATGAATGTGAATGCAGCATTGCAGAGTAAAAGAGGTCTGAAAACCTCAACACATTTATGTAAATTGAAGATGTCAGATATGTTTCCTTTATACTCAGCAATAACAACATCTAAATAAGAATTTGTCAGCAAAAGTTGTAAAAGCAAGAGTACGAGAGACACCAGCAACATCACAGAAATGACCTTTTTAACTCTCCACTTAAAATAAAGAAAAATAGAGTTGGAAAAAATAGCTATCTTGAGACAATAAAAGATGCTGAGGCATGTGGCAAGCCACATGCTAAAATGACAAGACACAATCCAAATAATGTATATTATTCTTATCATTGTTACTTGTATCCAGAAAGTTGAATAAAACATATACCTCCACCAATATGCAAATAATAACCAGAGCAGACCAATCCTGGAGACTGCCAGAGCAGTGAGCAGGCGATCAGCCACAGAGGTCTTCTTCCTGTTGATCAGGTCTAGCGAGTTCACCAGGACTATGAATCCATTTCCTAAATTTCCTATTATGAACTCCACACTAAAAACAATAGTGAATATGTTCAGTGTGACACTACCCATTATTGATAATAGACTGGTTCAGTGTGCAATATCAATGCCAAAGATAGGTTAATGCATTCATTTAAAATTATATGTGTATCTAAATCTTAAAACTTCAAATCATATTGCTGTTAAATGAAAATTCTCACCCAGATTGCCACCTAAAAAATCGACATTTGCAAATGAGTTGGAGCATCACAGTCTTCACAAGATCCTTGTATTTTCCTGACACCTCAGCTGTGTTTCATCCAAGTACTGTCAGTCTCACACACAGGAGCCCAGGATCTGTTGCAATTGTTGATGAAGAAAACATAAAACAAAAACAAAAATATATTGATTTAAATCTTTTTTCACTTCATGCCTTCATTATGTATTTTAATCTGAGTATCTGAGTTTGGAGTGCATAAAATTTTACCCTTTTTATGTGGAAGACTAGAAAAACATAAAAATAATACAAAAGTTCAAAACAAGACGATAAGAAGTTGACAGTGATATGACAGAAATAATAAGGAACTAGGAAAATGCAAATAACTTTTAAAATTCTAACTCACATACAAAAAAAAAAAAAAGAAAAAAGAGAATCTAAAGTAGCATGAAATTTCCTTTTTTTTTTTTTTTTTACTGGGCATTGAATGAACTCAGGACCCTGTGCTTGCCAGGTAGGTGCTTATTCTACTGAGCTATCTCCCCAGCCCAAAATTTCTTAATCATTAATATTCTTTAAACTCTTCAAAACTCAATTTGTACACAGGCACATGCAAGGTTTACAAATTTCATTATGGAAATTATGAGAACCTATTAATCTCAAGATGTCATTGTTCCTTAAATGTTCAATACTGTAGTCATATTTATTCATCATTTTTTACAAAGACACATACACACACCCATATGCACTCAGATTCACATAAAATAGTCTTTGTAAAGGCAAATCTCCCATTTCATTACTTCTATAATTCAGATTTTTTGAATTAATAACATTTGGCATACATCAGGATCATGATTAATATATTTATAGCATTTAAGACATTTAGAAATGTTTTTGCATGCAAATTGTGCAATGTTAATGTAAATATTCAGAATGATTTAGAGCAGCAATTTCTGTGCATCTAAAGCAGAATAAATCTATCTGTGGTCCCATGAAGACTGAAATGAACAATTTCACCTTCAACTAAGAATCTTCCGGCTTTCTTTCTCTCCCTTGCACAGGACATTGGTTTCCTCCAACCTCCTGAAGACCTCCAGATTGCCCCTTTCTTCCCTCACCACCTGCCAATATAAAATTTCTGACCCCCACTACAGGCACCGAGGCAGGTAAGCTGCATGATACTGCCTGAATGTGATGGAGAACAGAAGCACAACACAACTGTTTTTCAGTAGTTAAAGAGTAAACAAAGAACCAAGGAAAAATTCGGTGGCAGCTGAACTCATCGGCATCAGAAATGGTAGAGAAAAACAAGGGCATTCACTGTGACAAGGTAATCCCCTCTTCATTTCCTCCAGTCAGCAGTGAGCAAAGACAACACTATGTGTTTTGAAAACTCTGACAACTGCACATTTATGGGAGGGTTATTGGATAAGACAAAATTTCCTACCTCATAAAGAAAAGTTCAGAAGAATAAAAGCATAGACATGTCACTAGAATAGAGGCAGGAAAGATCCCCATGTGACTCCATTTTCCATTATTGTGACAAAGTATCAACTATAATCAATTTAAAAGGAGGAAAGGCATAATTTGCATTATGATCACAAAACTTGGCTTTCTTGCATGGCACTCATAGCAAGACAAAATACTATGCCAAGGAGCATGTGGCACAGCAACACTAACCACCTCATAATAACTGGAAGCAAAGAGGAGAATAAAACAAGGTCTCAATACTGCCATTGAGAGAATGCACAATAACCTAACCTCCCTCCTCTAGACCCCATCCCATGATGGTTCCATACCTCTCAATAATTTCACGGTCTTTTACCATAGGGATGTGCAGGTCATTTAACATCGAATGATGATAATCTTTCTTGCTTTTCTTGTTCCAAATGACCCAGATGTGTTCTGGACAGATGACAAGGAGATATGCAAACAACCTGTGTAGTGCTCTGTGGAGAGGGAGCTGCTACAGGAACTTCCCAGTGGTTTAGAAAACAGAAAAAACTTGGGTCCATGGCAAGGAGTACACTCACGCCTGAGGAGCTCTTCCAGAGCTGAATCCCTGCTTCTTCCACTCAGGATGGAAGCACTGTGTGGTCCATCTGACCAACAATCACTTTGGAAACACAGACTTTTGCAGAGAAAGTGACAATGGAATCACCGATGATTTCTAGACATTACAACCAGAGCTCAGGATAATAAGTCAGTACTAGGAAATTGCACTAATTTTGCACATCTTGTAACTATTACCAGCTTAAGATACATATAGAGAAAGCAATGCATTTCATGTTAATTCCATTGTTTTGGCAAGTTTTACAGACTGGGTTTATTAAATGTGAAACATTATAGTTATGTCTTCAGTTAAATTCTTAGATTTATAAAACTAATCCTTAGAATATTGCTTAAAAATCTATCCATACCAATTCTGTTATTCATAAACACAAATAAAATACTAGATCACAGTGATATGACACAAATGGAAACAAAGTGACTATTGAAGCTCCATTCTCATCCTCAGATTTAGTAGCATGAGAGTTAAATGTAGCTTAGATATATGAGGAAAGCTTTTCCCTTGTGAAGTGTGTGAACACATCCATAAGCACATAGACTACTACACTTGGCTAGATATGAATAGCCAGGCTTGCTTATCTGTGGAGCCCTGCTACTGTGTTCTCAGTGAAGGAACTCATAAACCGCTAAGTCAGCATAGCTGATTATTCACTGAAGAAATGTCTCTTAGTCTTTCTTGACACGCTTTATTTAGAGAGAAGAGAAATAAATAAAAAAAAGAAACTGAAATAGTGATTAATGAGTAAAAATAGAGCCCAAGAGAAGGCAGTGGCCAGGAAAGCAGAAGAGTTCCATCAGTGCTACTCTTCAGTCCTGCAGGACCGAGACAGCATTGGCAGAATCAACTCACTGATGATTCTGGGAAAGACAGATACAGGAAATGCGCAGATCAACTGCCTTATTCAGTAGGATCATAAAACAGCCATTCATTAGGCTTTGTGTCTGAGACACACTATGAACCAAGAACAACTGAGAGTTGAAAAGTTGATTCCTGAGGCTGGCCTTTAAAGTTTCAACCCATTGCCCAGGTCTTAGCACACATCTACATAAGTGAACCAGAGTCCTGTGATTCAGATAAATCTAAATGCCTTTCACACACAGATCCTTGAACATAGCATGCAGGATTATTCAGGATGGGTTCATGTGTTTTTTTTCCAAAGACATGCAACCATTTGGCCAATATCAGTACCTAGGAGAGAGGGCACCTGTCCACACTCAGGTTCATAGCTTAAGCTAACAGTGATAAATGGAGAGGCAAACTGACCTTATGTAACAGTGTGTGGAGTAGAAGGTTGAGAATGGCATTGCTTTCTACTAGAGCTTTGACTCATGTCCTTCCTCCATGGGTTCCATGTGTTGGAATATTTATTTAATTATGAATGCATAAATGATATGGACAGTCCTGAGAGTTGTAAGAATGCTCATATTGATCCTAACCAGTTTAGCAAGGGATGTTTCTGTAAGCAGACTAAATTGGAAGGCTATAAAAGTCTCTTTTCCTGAGAGACAAGGTATGAGAAAAAATTTTTACAAATCACATTCTTCAAGGAATGAGTAGGTTACTACTAATAACACTAAGGAAATTTTAAGGAAGTAATTTTTTTCATATTTCTACTGTATTAAAATATCTGGACTTGCCATGGTCAGGTGGGCTTTTTATAGTGAATGCAGTTTACTATAAGGTTTTATTGCCATGGCTGATGCTCTCCCGGAAACAATCTTTCCTGAGCACAACATTTGATCCAGTTCTTTGTAAGTGGCTGTTGACTTCATGAAAATGTTTTATCAATGCTCATTTTCTAGGGAAATAAAAGCAAGTTAATGTTACCATTTTTGATAACCTGAAGCCAGATGACCCTGAGACTCCAGACATTTCTGGGCACATTGTTGCCTGCTGCCATAGTTCTGGCCTTGATTTCGGGTTGTACCTGACCCTGAGAGATCCATGAGAGTGCACACTCTGCAGGCTTTGGAGATGGAGATAGTCACATTCTGGATTGATGTATAGGCCGAACTTAAGAAGGTCGGATCCTGTTTACCCTTTTTGTTTACAATTAAACTTTTAAATTATTCACTGGTTTGTAAAGTAATAAAAATGCATGTCTTCAGCTCTGTGAAATTCAAAATATTAGTGGAGCCACCTGCCCACTTCTGCCCAGTGCAGGAAGCATTCCTTAACTAAGTAAATCATGAAAATCAGATAAGGTGATGTCTTGGAAAAGGAAAAAGACTGAGCTATCACACACCTCAGTCTACATAAGGGTAAACTCCTGAAAATGTACTTTATGCTTGAACCCAGGGCCTAGCTCATGCTAAACATACACTATGAATGAGCGCTCCCCTGGGCCTTTGTTATGGTTTGTGTCTATATGTGCCCCTTCCAAAGGCTCATGCACTTTTAAGTGATGTGGGGTGTTTGTTTTGTTTTGTTTTGTTTTGTTTTGCTTTGTTTTTTGATGTACCTGAATATAGAGTTTGTGATTGCCTCATAGTTCAACATTAGGATTAAGGGTGCTAGAATTACATGTGGGTGATATGTAGAACAAACCACTGAGCAGATTGTTACCGCCCTAATACAAGCAGTCTGGATAAGATAAAAAGGTCAGATGCTCAACTACCTTGTGATAAACTCTTTCTCTATGTAAAACACACTTTAGTAACTGGCAAACTTCATGGAGTTAAAACAAGCTTAGGTAACAGGGTACACTGAGAACCTATAAAAATATGAACACCAAGTGTCTACAGAATTACACCAAGGTCATCCATCCCTACCACAGAGGAATTCCCAATATCTAAGGAAGAAAATGACAAAACAGAACATTAAGCAAAACCAACTATGGAGAGGGCCAAAGAAGTAAGAATTGAATCAACTGAGAGGTTGTGTTCATCTCTTCAGACAGCCAACTCACCACAACTGTGAAGAATTATCCAAATGTCTAGACACAAATTGACCATTACACCTATGCCATGTGGTTAGTTTACTCCAGAGCCTATAGAATTCCAATGGAATGTGCTCATTACACTGAGTACATGGAAACAGAAAGAGAAGGAGACCCACAGCTTGCAGGGCTTCACATGAACATTAGTGCTGAGATCTTGGGTCCTTTACCATGGGGCAGCCTCTTCCTGAGCTGTACACAGAGGGAGTGGAGTAACATCAGAAAATGGGTCGCTGATGTGATTAAAATATAATTATGATTCCCCAAAGGGAATAAAATTGCATTGGAAACATTCACAGGGACCTGCATTTGGTCTTTACGGTCACATTATCTTCATATTCTTATGTCTAGTTGGTCTCACCTATGGGGACCACGCAAAAATGAAAAGGACCACTAACACCACAGCATCATCAATCTAATGACATCCTTCTCACTCTTGTTTTGCTGAAGAAAACAAAGTTGGGGAAATCAGCTATGTGGCCTATAAAATATCTGAGATAAACTATGAGCTGAGCACCAAAATGGTTGCTCACTGTCCAGGAAATAAGAAGAATAATTCCTATTCATTGATTCTGAGAAATTGGATGAATCATGGTTAAGTATAAGTGTATTAACCTTCACAAAGAAAAACAACTCTCAGGCTGACCATTGTGATAAGAATCTGATCACCTGTGAGCATATTCTGTATCTGACTCTGTCAGTGCAGTTCAGCAGTGCTATGGAAGAATGTGCCAAAATTTCCAAAACCAATTTGTCATCACTCATATAGAAATGATGCTTAGCTAAGTCTACAAAAACAGTAAAATAGAAAATATAATAACCCTGGGCATTATTTCTTATCTCTCAGCATAGTGTTCTACCAACACCTGGTTTCTCTGTGTATAGTAAAGTTCGGTCAGATTTTTACATTCCATGAATATCATGCAAAAAAGCTCCATAGTATACTAAAAGATCTATTAAAGGGTATGTGAAAGAAGACAGGTGTTCCTGAAAGGGCTGAAAATTAAGTCTTATACATATGGTGTACATTCTTACCAGACAGGAATCTTTCACAGAAGATGTTGGGCTGAAAGCTGAGTTCTTGTTTCCTCTTATGCAAATGACAGGATATTCTCTTTCACTGTTTTGCAGTTTTTCCTTATCTAAAGTCTACATAATTTGCCTCCTCTAAGCATCGATATCAGCTAGTAAAATTCCAAGGCCTAATATATGAAGAATGCACAAATGTGCCAATTGATAGATGCATCTAAGCCATAAATATATTATTTTAATATTTTATTATCATCAAGGTTTTGACTTGGCAAAACATCATCTTCATGTAGAAAAATTTAAAGAAATATATATGGAGGATTTTTCTCTCAACATCTTCCTCATTTTTTAGAAATCTAAATGTACTGTCTATAATCAAAACCACCCAACATTTTATTTGGTGTCTGAAAAGATTTAAAAGATCAATAAGAAACAAATTATTATGTCATTTCCAAAATATAATACCTCATACTATGCAGTACCAAAACCAAGCAGAGAGAGAGAGAGAGAGAGAGAGAGAGAGAGAGAGAGAGAGAGAGAGAGAGAGAGAGATTTTCTCTCCTCAGCAAAGGCTAAGAACAAGATCTCATTGAAAAACAATACAGCATGGCTTTATGATCTGAACAATGTCTAGAAGTTCCAGAAATGTCTAGAAGCCCACCGTAGGCCTGGCTGAAATCTCTCATCTGAATCTGGGGAGAACAGATCACAGGCTTACCTGGGTGCTTTGTGTAAAGCCATTGGATGAGCTGCTGGGAAAAACTGCTAACAGCCATTGCTGTGGTCTCCTCATGCCTGGGGAGCCTAGCATGGAAAAGCTGCCGTTGCCACTGAAACCATTTGGTTTATTTGAAATATGCTCTTTTTGGTTAAAAAAATGAACTTATTTACTTGTTTTTCCTTTGGAACTTTTTCTTTCCCTAAAATATCTCTATTTGCTTTTTGTCTACTTATTGTTTTTCTACAAGAAATTGTTACTGTCATATTCACCTATAATGTGCTTAGTTTCTATTTTATTAGTTTCTCCTTTTACTATTGGAGTTTTCACATATTACCTGCATATAGAGATTCATGTAGCTATATATTAAAAATAATTGGAAAAATATTATATATTTATAGAACTTATATAAGCTTGTTTCTTATGACTGTTCTCTAAAGATGTAACAACTACTGACATAGCATGTATATTTAGACCTGATTTCATTTTAATTTAATTTTCATTCTTTAAAAAGAATTGAATATCTTGGTCTTAACCATCCATCAGAAAAGTATAAAAACAAAGTAAAAGAAATAAAGCCACGTTGTTATGTTGAGCTGCAGGGGACTCAGGTCAAGAACTTCTGACATTGCCAGTCAAGTGGAAGACCCAGTACTATTATGGACTCCTGGACTATTTTGGAATATTTTGCTGAGTTCACACACCTATAATATTTAAATGATGAAATTAAACAAGAAAATAGGATATAGAAGAATGACCATTTTGTATCTGTGTATTCAAAGTGGTTAGGATAGATACATAGTTACACTCTCTTAATGAATAGAGGGATTTGTTCTAATGCTGTTTGTAAATAGGATATCAACTCATCTTGTACAGCAATTAACCACTAGGAAGAATGTATGCAATGTGTTAATTATTGAAACTCTCCTACCAACTTGGTTTGAAACTGTCTCATTGCTATTTATTTCTCAATAAAATTATGGGAAAAAAACAAACTTGTAGTAACTTTTGAACAAAAAAAGAATTAAAAATAGCTTAAAAAACAGAATTTAACTAAACAAAATGAGAGTTCAACAATATACACTGATATGATATATGTGGGGAGCACTGGGATAAATCTCCAAGGATAGCAAAGGATGGCTACAAATGCAGATTGTTGTTTGCAGTGTAAGTTTGAGAATCAGACTATACATGTCAATGGGCTTTTTTCTTTCCTAAATATGGAACTTTCAGCAAGTCCTTAAGCTCTTTCACTTTGTTTTCCTTATACACCAAATGTAGTGATGTTGATTTCAGAACGAAAAATGATATAATATGTTGTGTCTAGATCATGGTTTTTTTATATACACTAAAACTAAACAGTTTTCAAGTCTTTGCTATGTGCTTTCTACTTATTTTAAGATTATTTTTCCATTCATTTCTAGATCATGGAGCAAGATATAGACTAATTCATCCACTAAAATATTTATTAAATGTACACATAGAAATAAATTTTCCACATTTGCATAAAATTATCAAACATTATTTAGATACTCCTATGATTATTATTCATGTTTAATTTGAGATTCACATCATGTGTTATGATTTTCTTATATTACTTGTGATAGCTTAAAATTATAACTTAATTAGTTTGCTTAGACTATTAAAATTTCTATTTATATTTTGTCATAAAAGCATTAATAATGTCACTGTACACCAACAATGAAGTCAATAAAAAGGAAATCAAGAAATCAATAGCTTTAACAAATTGAATATTGAGAAATAAAAACATTCAAAGAACTGAAAGATATCTACATGAGAAATGCAGTACTCTTAAACTGCTGTTCTTATGGGAGTTCAGAAAATGGAAAGATAAGGGGGATAGCTCAGTAGAATAAGCACTTCTCTGGCAAGCTCAAGGGCATGAGTTCAATCCCAAGTTCTGCAAAAAAAAAAAAAATAAATAAAAATAAAAAACAGAAAGAAAGAAAATGAAAAGATATCTTTATCTTTACTGTTACTAGATAGGAAGAATGAATACTGTCAAAATAGCCATTCTAACAAACTAATACACAGATCATACGCTCCCAATTGAAACAGCAAAAGCATTATTCAAATAACTAAAAAAATAATTCTACAAATTCTAGGAAATCTCTTAGACACAGAATAGTGAAAGAAATCCTGGGCAAGAAAAACAAAGCAAGAGACATCACAATTTTAGATTTTAAGTTATATTTCAAAGCTACAATGACAGAAAATGGTATGGTGCTGACACCAAAGTATACATGTAGACCAGTGGAATAGAGTGAGACTACAGAAGCAACCACTGGCAAGTTCAGCTGTTGCATCATCAACACTGGGGTCAAAAACATATACTGGAGGAAAAAACCTCCTTAACCTATGATGCTGTGAAAACTGTTTATCCACATGTAACAGATTGAATCTAAACTTCTACTTCTCACCATGTACTAAAATAAAATCAAAATGGATCAAAGGGCTACATATTCATATAGAAACACTTAATCTTCTGAAAATTAAAGCAGGTAAAATTCTTGAAATCTTATGCATATGCAAGCATTTTATGAACAGAAACCCTAATTTAGTTGGATACTGCAAAAAGGAAAGAAACTACTCAAAAAAGAAGGAGCAGCTGGGAATGGTGAAAGGAATAAAGAAAGAAAAAAAGGTAAAATATATATGTTTATACACAGGATAGCATGGATAATAGTTCTCTCTCTCTCTCTCTCTCTCTCTCTCTCTCTCTCTCTCTCTGAATACAAAATAGTGATAGAAAAAAAGAGCATTAGAAATGATACAAAATTTCACTAAATAAAGCAATAGAAATTCATCAGTGGTTGCTGTATTACATGATGTTATCTTCAAATTAGTAGTTCGGGCTACCAGATATAAACACGCACGATTCATTTAAAGAAAAACAATACAGAAAAATAAGACAAAGTTTGTAAGAAATTGAAATGAAGAGCCCAGAAACCATCGCTCTTCCTCTTCCTGTGAGCAGCCTGAGGTGACCTGTGAAAATGGTTTGCTACTCTCTTCACCTAGAAAACCCCATAAAATCATGCAAATCAAGAAGCTCAAATCTTTGTGTTCACTTTAAGAACACATGTCAAACTGCCCAGGTTATCAAGGGTATGCATATCCAAAAGACCACCAAATAGCTAAAGGATGTCACATTAAAGAAGCAATGTATGCCATTCCAGTTTTACAATAGTGGAATTGGTAGGTGTGCCCAGGCCAAACAGTGCGGCTGGACATAGGGTTCATGGCCCAAAAAGAGTGCTGAATTTTTGGTGCACATGCTTAAAAATGCATAGAATAGTTCTGAACTTAAGGGTTTAGATGTAGATTCTCTGGTTATTGAACACATCCAGGTGAATAAAGCACCCTAGATGCACCGCTGTACTTGTAGGGTTCATGGCCAGATTAATCCATACATGAGCTCCCCCTGCCATATTGAGATGATCCTTACTGAAAAGGAACAAATCCTTCCTAAACCAGAAGAGGAAGTTGCACAGAAGTAAAAGATACCCTAGAAGAAACTGAAGAAACAAAAACATGTGGCATGGGAATAAATTAAGCATAAAATAAATGCAAAAAATTTTTTAAATAAATTCAAAAGAAGAAAATATAAGAAGAAAAAAAGAATTTAAAAATTTAAAGATTAACTATTCCTTTCAAAAGGACAGCAAAAATTGACAGTATATATATATATATATATATATATATATATATATATATATATTATTCCTTTTTTTCATTTGTTCTTTTCCTCTTCCCAGTTTTCCCTTCCATTGAACAAGTTCTTTGCCTTTCATAGTATCTAATATATCTTTAAGATTTTAATTACTCTTTCATGGTCTTCCACTAATAAGATAATGCAATGTTTGCACATATAGATCTGATGTCACTTACCAATGTAGTCTCTAGCTGCATCCATTTCTCTGAAAAACCCTTGAATTTATCTTTTTTATGCTTAAATAATACTACATTGTGCAAAGAGTACAATATATTTTATGTATTCCTCAGTATATGGGCATTTGTGTTGTTTCCAAGATTTAGCTATGACAATTTGTGCTGCTATAAACATGAGTGCACATATATCACTGTAGTATGATGATTTCAGTTCTTTTTGAAAAACACCAGGGAGGGGAATAGCTGGCTTGAATGGAGCATCAAATGCCATCTTTTTGAGGAATCCACATAGTGCTTTCCATAATGGTTGTTTTACCATGCACTCCCAAAAAAGTGGAGGATTCATTTTTCTTCACAACCTCTCCAACATTTGTTATTGGTTGATTTCTTGATAGTACCCATTATTTCTGACATCAACGCTATCTCAGATGGTATCTAGAACATACAAAGACATTAAAAATCATCTTTTTTATTAAAATGAATGAAAATAAAATAAAATAAAGTAAATATGTATATATATATATATAAAACATAGGATAGATATCTTAGATAAGCTAGTTTCTCTTAGTTCATTGAGCAAAAGGTTTATACTAATGTTGTTTAAACAAGGTATCATGTCTACATCTTGTTCTGCGAATACCTACTACAAAGACAATATGCAATGTATTAATTATTGTAACTGTCCTGCTAACCTGTTTTGAAACTTTTTTCATAAAATTAGTAAAACTGAATGATATAAAATAAAATAATAGAAACCACAAAAAATCAAGACACCAAAATTTAAAGACCCAGTGCAAAAATGGGCATCTGAGATGAATATATACACTTCACAAATCAAGAGATGCAGAGATCCAGTCCTAGCCCAGGCCTGGTGAGTAAGTGGGAGAGCTTCTGGCTACCCTGTGCCAGTGGGATCTGCCAATCCCAGCCCAGGCACAGTGTAGGTGAGACCCTCTTCCACACCCCTGGGACACCCCCAACACTCCACAGCCCCGCACCCACCTGCCCAGTGAGAATTTCTACAGCATTCTGGGGAACCCCAGATGCAGTCCTAGCCCAGGCCCACTGAGTGTAAGGAGAGATTCCTCTCCCCACTACTACAACCTGTCCACTCCATACTCATCTCAGGCTTTGCATACAGGCCTGGGGTGAAAACCTGTAGCTGTAATCCCTGCAGTGAGAGTAGGGACAAAGTCACCAAGCTAGTCCAGGAGCAGAACACCTTGCCAGAGGGGCACAACAGGATCACTCCCAAGGACAACAGCAGGAAGAAGCTGAGCACAGCAGCCAGACCCAAGCCAGGCACAGTAGGATAAATCCAAACTTTGTAGATCTGCACCTGAATTTCAGTAGGTGCTTAGGTTATAACTGCACAAAAGCTCTACCACAAAGGTCAGAAGAAAATGCTATACAAAATGACAATGATAAGGAGCAAAATGCAATCTCAGACCACAAGCCCATCTATAACAAGTGCAGAGGACGCTAACACAGAACAGAATGGGAATCACACAGCTGAAATCAGTGAATCAATAGCTTCTGAAATAAAGAAACAACTGCAGAAAGATAAAAAAAAGAACTCAGATTGGAAATGGAAAAAAAATCCCTAAATTAATAGCACCTACAGTAAAAAATCGAATGGAGAAACATATGGAGGAAAACCAATGCCCACACAGAACAAGTGCAGAGGACACTAGCTCAGCTGAAATGTATGAATTGATAGCATCGATAGTAAATAAGCAACAGTAGAAAGTTATAGAGGAACTCAGAGCACAATTCTTTTCTGAAATAAAAAAAAAAGATTTCTCTGAACTCAAGAAAAGAATCAATTATAGAAAAATAGGGAGGAAATCCAACCTGAACAAAATACTGCAGTAAAAGAATTGATAATGTCTTGTAAAGAAGACAAAAAAAAAAAAAAAAAAATAGAGGTGATTAGAAAAATGATGGATTCCTTGAATGAGCAGGACAGGAAGGAAATAGAATTTAAGAAGCAGTTCAAAGACATAGAGAGGAAATTAAAATCTCAATCACAAGCTTGAAAAACAGTTTAAGTGAAAGTGAACAGTCCTAGCCCAGGTCCCGTAAGTGTGTGGAGAACTTCCTGCTACCCTGCGCCAGGGGAACCAGTCCCAGCCCAGGCTCAGCGTGGGCCGTACACTATCCTACCCCCTTGAGCCGCCCCACACCACTCCGCAGTACCTCCCCCACCCCACCCGCTGAGTAGGAATTTCTGACCAGTTCTGGGAACACCCAGACCCAGTCCTAGCCCAGGTCCGGTGAGTGTGTGGAGAGCTTCCTGCTACCCTGCGCCGGCGGGACCAGTCCCAGCCCAGGCGGAGCATGGGCCGGACCCTCTCCCACACCCTTGGGCCGCCCCTCTCCACTCCGCAGTACCTCCCCCACCCCGCCCGCCGAATAAGAATTTCTGCCGCGTTCCAGAAACCACCAGACCCAGTCCTAGCTAAGGTCCTGTGAGTGTGGGGGAGAGCTTCCTCTTCCCCTTACTTCACCTTGTCCCTCCAGGCACAGCTCAGGCCTGGCATACACAGCTGGGGTGTAAACCTGCACCTGCAATCCCTGCAGAGAGTATAGAGAATAGATCCACACAGCTAGTCCAAGAGCAGAACATCTTGCCAGAGGGGTACAAAAGGTTCATTCTCAAGGGCAGCAGCAAGAAGGAGCTGAGCACAGCAGCCAGACCCAAGCCAGATGCAGCTGGATAAGTCCAAACTTTGTACAGCTGCACCTGAACTTCAGTACGTGCGAAAGTTATAACTACAGCAAAGATCTAAAACAAAGGTCAGAAGACAGTGCTACACAAAATGAAGAGAAGGAACAAAATGCAACCTCAGAACACAAGCCTACCCGTAACAAGTGCAGAGGACACTAACACAGAACAAATTGGAAATCACACAGCTGAAAGCAATGAATCAAGGGCTTCTGAAATAAAGAAACAGCGACAGAAAGATAAAGAAGACCTCAGATTGGAAATGAAAAAAGAAATCCCTGAATTAATAACATCTGCACTAAAGAATCAAATGCAGAAACACATGGAAGAAACCCAGTGCCCACCGAGAACAAGTGCGGAGGACACAAGCTCAGCACAAATGCATGAATTGATAGCGTCAATAGTAAATAAGCAACAGCAGAAAGATAGAGAAGAAATCAGAGCGCAATTCTTTTCTGAAATAAAAAAAGAACTCTCACAACTCAAAGCAGATGAAGTAAAGAAGCAACCACAGAAATATAGGCAGGAAACCCAATCTGCAAAAAACATTGCAGTAAAAGAATTTCTAACTGCTTCAAAAGAAGGTATTGATAAAAAAAAAAATAGAGGAAATTAGAAAAATGACGGATTCCCTGAATGAGCAATACAGGAAAGAAATAGATC
>NW_004524588.1:1551591-1562016 GCF_000260255.1 Octodon degus
GTATTATTTGTTGAAACTGTACTTTTGATTTGATTTGAAACTTTCTCATTGCTATATGTTTATCAATAAAACTTTGAAAAAAAAAAGAAAAGCGATATGTACATATCCCTGTTTATAGCAGTACAGCTCCTAATGGTTAGAGCTTGCACATGGCTTGCAGGTACAGTTTCAACAAATAAGAGATGAATAGGTAGAGAAAGCATAGTGTACATACAGGCAAGAGAGCACTGCTCATGCATAGAGGAAAACAAATTTGAGTCATTTGTAGGAAAATGGTTGCCCCTTGAGACAGTAACACTGAAGTAAAAGACACAGAGACTTAAATATCATGTGATTTCTCTATGAGATATCAAAAGTATAAACAATTTAAAATTAAAATAAAAGCTAGAAGACAGGTAACTGGTACAGTTCTGGGAAGGAATGTGGAAAGAGGGATTTAGAGGAGAAGAGGAAGCAAAAATGAGTAAGATACAGTATGTACACATATCAACTCCATTGATAAATATATTCACTAAATTAACCATAGGCTGGCAAAGGTATCCTAATCATGCAATAACTAATAAAGTTTGTGACACATTAATTAGTCATCCTTTTTTGTATTTAAGGGAAGGGTTCACAGGGTATTCAGGGTCTCACTACTACATTGGACTCATAGTGAGCTGCCTGTTTACAGCCTCCCAAGAGCTGGGATTACAGGCATGCGCCACTGTGTCCAGTCTAATTTGTGAAACATTGAAACAAAGAGAAAAATTTTATTACTTATGTCACATAAGTTCCGTGTCCAGTCTAATTAGTGAAACATTGAAACAAAGAGAAAAAATTTATTACTCATGTCACATAAGTTGGGGTCATAAAAGCAATTATAGAATCCAAAATTGGATTTGCACAGATGTGTAGTCCTGTTAACTTTCCCAGAAGAAGCAAGGAACATTCTTACACTACTAAGTAACAGATGTGAGTAGCAAACCCAAATCTTGTCTGTGGCATCATCATAATGCTCAAAGGAACATTTTTGCAATGCCCAAAACATACAAGAATGGAAACCATCAGCACATGCAGTGTTGTATTTAATCACTTGTGGAGAAAACAGATGGGAACACTGGTTCCACATTGTGAATGAAATTCTGTTGCTTGAAAAATATCCTGTAGAATTTCAATTTATGAATCCTCTGGAATTTTGCCTGATAATGTCTAATATGTCCTCATTTCCTTACTTTTATCTATTTCTATTACTACTTTTAAAATGTAAAGAATTGGGCTGGGGAGATATGTCAGTGTCATAAGCCCCTGCTCGGCAAGCGCAAGACCCAGACTTCGATCCCCAGTATCATATGCCAGCCACTGGCCTCAGACTTGCCAAGCCAGCCCCATACCTGGACGGAGTGGTGCATATCTGTAATTTGGCGTGGTGGCTCATGCCTGTAATCCCACCACTAGGGAGACTGAGACAGGAGGATCACTAGGAGTCTACGCTGTGTAGGGAGACCCTGTGTCAAAAAAATTTTAAATACATACATATAATAAATATATTTAATATAGTTTTATATATAATATATATTTTTAAATATATCTTTTTTTAATTTTAGGGGGGTCTATGGGGTGTTCAGGGTAACACTACTAGATCGGACTCATAGAGATCTGCCTGTTTGTAGCCTCCCAAGAACTGGGATTATAGGGACAGGCAACCACACCGAGTCTCAATTGCCACCTCAGCGCATCCCAGGGGCAGAGCCGACACAGCAGACCCCGGGATCGAACCGCAGCCCCTACGCCTGCTTTTAGGCACTTTAATCTGCTGAGCTATTTGGCTGACACTCCAAAATATTTTTTAAAAATTTAAAAAGTAAGGGATTTAACTTTTGTGTTCAATTTATGGAGTAAAATGCAACGTTTCAAGTGCATGGTTTGATGAACTTTAATAATTACATGCATTTTTTATTATTTTATTTTATTTTGGAGAGTAAAAACAAAAGCAAAGGGCCAGGGAGATGGCTCAGTGGAATAAGCGCTTCCCTGGCAAGCACAAGGGCCTGAGTTCAATCCCTGATTCCTCCAAAATAAAAAAAAAAAAAAAGCAAAAACAAATAGCAGATTA
This sequence comes from Octodon degus, assembly GCF_000260255.1. Classification (NCBI taxonomy): domain Eukaryota; kingdom Metazoa; phylum Chordata; class Mammalia; order Rodentia; family Octodontidae; genus Octodon; species Octodon degus. Next base: position 1,553,687 of record NW_004524588.1, read on the forward strand.
AAAGACAGAAACAGGGTAAAATACAAAGCATATATGTAATAGATTTGCAAAATGGGAATAACAAATTAGTGATGGTTAAATTAACTATATTTGTTGTTAAATCTATTGCTCAGATTAACGATATAGTCATGCAAGATTGGCCAAATAATAGAATATTAATGCTTGATTTAAATAAACATTATTTTTTTCTTGTTCTTCATTTACTTTTAAACTTACTTTAAAATAATTGATAAGACATTAAAAACAGTGCACTTTAATCTGCACTGTTTAGAGGATCAAGATGAAAGGTACTCAAACATGATTTTTTTACACATTGCTGTCATCAATGTAGTGGTGTAGATTATGAATATCAGCATAGAGATAGTCAAAGTGAGAATTCTAAGCATTAATGGTCATTTTCTAAAAACTGATGGAAATTATTAATACAATCATCTCAGCCATACTGTGTAAATAATTGCATGATATTCCCCCACACACACACTTCCTTTTTCCTATTTTTTCCCCTTTCTCTCATTTTCACTGTGTAAGCCTTATGTTCAGGTTCTTTCCATTTTACCATATCTGTTAAATATTTTAGGTTTTATTTATTCTTTCTGGTTCTTACACTATGGAGACAATATGACATTTGTACATGTGGGTCTGACTTTTTTCATTTATAAGCGGAGACTGTAGTTGAATCCATTTACCTATAAAGGCCTCAAGTTTTTCTTTCTTTATAGCTGAGTAATACTCCATTGTATAAGAATACATCATTTTCATTTGTATCTCTGGAGGTAGGCATTTTGTTTGTTTCCAAGATTTAAACATGGCTGTATATATGCCTTTGTTGTTAAGGATTGCTTCTGCTATTCAAGGTCTTTTCTGATTCCAAACAAATTTTAGGAATATTTTCTCTACATCTGTGAGGTACATTGATGGTATTTTGATAGGGACTGAATTAAAAATATGGAAAACAATTTTGGGAGTGTGGCCATTATCACAATGTTGACTTTTCCTGTCCAGAAGCAAGAAATATCTTTCCTGTTTCTGAAATCCTCTTTGATCTCCTTTACTGAGTATTATAATTTCCATTCTATAGATCTTTTACTTCCTTTATTAAATTAATTCTTAAGTATTTCATTTTTGGACCCTATTGTGAAGTAATTTTTTTGCTAATTTCTCTCTCAGTAAGTTTTTGCCTATGTAGAGGAATATTTTGATTTATTGATTGATGGGTGTTGAGTTTGTATCATGCCATGTTACTAAATTTGTTTATTAATTCTAAGAGATTCTTGGTAGAATTTTTTGTGACTGCAAAGTAGATTATCATGTCTTCTGCAAACAATGATAGTTTAACTTCTAGTTAGCACATTCTTATTCCTTTTATTTCTCTTTCTTGACTAATAGATCTAGCTAATGATTTTAAAACTATGTTAGACAAAGTGGGGAAAGTGGACATCCTTGTCTTCTACCTGATTTCAGAGCAAAATCTTTCAGTTTTTCTCCACTGAAAATGATGGCAGTGATTGGTTTGTCATAGATGGCTTTCATCAGATTGAGGTAAAGGCCATCTATTCTAGTATTCTGTAGGACCTTGATCATGAATAAATGTTAAGCTTTATCAAAAGCCTTTTCTGCATCTGTTGAGATGATCATGCAGTTTCTTACTTTGGCTTTATTGATAAGTGCATTATGTTTATAGATCTGTGTATGTTGAGTCCTTGCATGTCTGATCTTAATCCTACATGATCATGGTGTATTCTCTTTGTTATCATTTGCTATATTGTTTGTTAGTATTTTTTATTAATTTTATTGAGAAACAAATAGTAATGAGGTAGTTTCAAAACAGGATAGTAGGACAGTTACAATAATTAATACATAGCATATTGTTGTCTTTGTAATAGTTATTCATAGTACAAGATGCAGACATGATATCCTGTCTAAACACTGTTAATACAAATCTTACTTCTCACTGAATTAATAGAAAGTAGCTGCATAACTATCATATTTTGTATATACAGATACAAAAAGGTCCTTCATTTATATTTCCCTTTTTCATTTAGTTTTGTCAGAGATGGGTATTCCATTGCCATTTAAATATTAGAGGTGTGTAAATTCAGCAAAGTAGTCCAATATACTTCAGTAGTCATAGTGGGTTATCCATAGGCCTGTGCAGACCTCAAAAGTCATCTCTGAAATTGCTGGGCTCCAGACCTTGTTCTCTGCTCTAGCTGTGCTTTCCACCACACTCTTCATTTTTATTTCCATAATTTTATTGAGAAGCAAATATCAATGAGACAATTTCAAATCAAATTAGTAGGAAAGTTTCAATAATTAACACAATGCATACTGTCTTCCTAGTGGTAATTTGTTATACAAGATACAGACAAGATGTGCTATTTGCAAGCACTATTAGAACAAATCCTTCTATTCATTGAATTAAGAGAAAGTAGCTGTATATCTATCCTAACCATTTTGAATACACAGATACAAAATGCTCACTCATCTATAGCCCCTCTTTTGCTTAGTTCCATCATTTAAATATAATAGGTATGTGAACTCAGTAAAATGTTCCCAAATAGTCCAGTAGTCCATAATAGTTTGGGAGTTCCGCATGACTGGCAATGTCAGAAGTTGTTGACCTGAGTCCTCTACAGCTCAACACAACGACATGGCTTTACTTCTTATACTTAGTATTTATACTTTTCTGCTGGATGGTTAAGAACAAGATAAAGAAAGACCTATGTAACAAGAATAGTACTTTTTGTATCTGTGAAGGTCAATCAAATCCCCTCAGGATTTATCCTGAGACCATGTACTGCACCTTGTCACTGTCAGCCATGTGGATGAGTCATGGCCATTGCATGACGAATTTGCTCTCTGTGAAAGCCTGAGAGAATGTTTTCTCTCCATGTTACTCTCCTTAGGCACACTCTACATCATCGATCACTTTTCTCTTTGACCCCATAATCTCCTTAATCAGAAAATTTGGGATACAACTGAGTTACATGATGTTACAGTACAGGTTCTCATATGTCCTGAGTCTTAATTGACCTTGGAAGGCTAGGACCAAAATCTTGGCTTTCCTTGTGGCCCTCCTTTTTCTCTAACTTTTGGTCTGCAAACTTAGGTAGTTAACCCTCCAGAAGAGGAGTTTATTGTTATTACCATACAACATTTGCTGTTCAGCTTAACCTCACTATCTGTCACAATATCAAACATCTTAGGAATTTTTCTTCAAGTATTGATATGTTAAACTTTAAGTCCCAATGAAATATGACAAAAAATTAAAATATATTTAAAAAATAGAAATGAAGGAGTATATATATACACATAAGTCCAGAAATCTAACCATATACAGCATTGCAGCAGGACAGTCCCGCGACAGGACTTTTCCTATCTCCAGCCTTCATTCACCACCACCTTTATTTTTAAACAAATATCTATCAGAGAGACAGCATGGCAGCAACTAGCATGTGATGACAAGCAGCACATATTCAGAAGACCAGAATGACAAGCACTCCAAGCATGCACCTACTATTACAAATTGCCATCTTCAGTGCAGTTTCTTAGCTCACAGGGGTCAGCATATACAGCCAGGGTGAGAATCCTTCCAATTAACTGCTAGATTCAAAAATCTTCTGAAGATTCTCAGGATCATACATTGGCTTACCCATCTTGTACATATAACTGTATAACTTTGCTTCTGTCATGTTTCCTAGTTCTTCTCCTTACTCTCTCTTCACTGTCTAGTCCTCAAGTTCTTGCTTTCTTTTTACTTATATTATGTCTTTCTTATGTATTTCTTCTGAGTTCTTATACAAGGCAAACTATACGACATTTACACATATGTGTCTGGTTTATTTAACTTATGAGTATATCTTCAAGTGGCATCCATTTAAAGATGAAGACTGCGAGTTCATCATTCTTTATAGCTGAGTAATACTCCATCATATAAAAATACATCTTTTCATTCATTTCTCAGATGACAGGCATCTTGGCTGTTTCCAAGATTTGGCTATCACAAATTGTGCTGCTATAAACATTGGTACACATATATGACTATGACATGAAAATTTCAGATCCTCCATGAAAATTCCCAGTAGACAGATAGTGGGACTGAATGGGATTCTCACTCCTTGTTTTCTAATAAGTCTCCACATTGATTTCCATAATGGCTGCACAAGTCTACATGCCCACCAGCAGTGAAGTTCCATCTTCCCCACATCCACTCCAACATTTGTTGTTGGGTGACTTCTTTATGATAGCCATTCTTTTTGGGGTGAGATGATATCTCAATGTTGTATTAATTTGCATTTAATGGATGGCTAGTAATATGGAGCATTTTTTCATATATTTATCAGCTTCTTTAATTTCATCCTCTGAGAAGTGTGTGTTCATCTCAGATTTCTGCACTGGGTCTTTAAATTTTGGGGCCCTAGTATTTTCTAGTTCTTTATAAATTCTAGAGAACAGACCTTTGTCTGAGTACTTATTTGTCATGATTTTTTCCAAATTTGTGGGTTGCCTTTTCACTTTGTTGATAATTTTTTTGACGTGCAAAATCTTCTCAATAAGAGCAGGTCCCAGTTGTTAATTCTTGCAAGTGTTTCCTGTGTGATTTGATTTTTGGTCATGAACTCTTTACCTACACTTATGTCTTCAAGAGTTCCTTCTACTTTCTCTTCCAAGAGATTTAGTGTCTCTGCTTTAATGTTTGGATCTTTAATCCATTCTGACATTAGCTTAGTACATGATGATAGACCTGGGTCAAGTTTTAGTGTTCAGTATGTAGAGAGTCAGTTTTTTCAGCACCATTTGTTAAACAGGCGATCTTTCTTCCAGTGAGTATGTTTTGCCCCATTGTCAAAGATAAGGTGGCTGAGCGTGTTTGTAGGGGCTTCAGTGTATTCTTATCTATTCCATTGATTCTCAGGTCTATTTTGTTGCCAGTACCATGCTGATTTTATCACAGTAGCCTTGTAGTATAATTTCAAGTCAGGAATTGTAATGCCTCCTGCCATGTCTTTGTTGTCCAGGATTGCCTTTGCTATTCTAGGTCTTCTCAGGTTCCAAACAAATTTTAGGAATGATTTCTCTAGGTCTGTGAGGTATGTTGGTGGTATTTTGATATGAATTGCATTAAATCTGTACAGTAATTTTGGGAGAATAGCCAACTTTACAATGTTGGTTCTTCCTATCCAGGAGCATGGAATATCTTTCCATTTTCTGAAATCCTCTGCAATCTCTCTTTTAAGAGTACTGTAATTTTCTTGAAAAGATGTTTGACTTTCTTAGTTAGATTAATTCCAAAGTATTTCATTTTCCTCAGTACTGTCATAGAATGTATTGTTTCTATAATTTCCCTCTCAGTGTGCTTGTTATCTGTATAGAGGAATGCTATTGACTTTTTGGTATTGATTTTGTATCCTGCTATGCTACTGAACTTGTATATTAATTCTAGTAGCTTCTTGGTGGAGTTTTTTGGGTCTTCCAAGGAAAGTACCATGTTGTCTGAAAATAATGATAATTTAACTTCTTCCTTACCTATTCTTATTCCTTTTATTTCTCTCTCTTTTCTAATGGCTATGGCTAATGATTACAGAACTATATTGAATAGGAGTGGTGATAGAGGACATCTGTGTATTGTACCAGATCTGAGAGTAAAATATTTCAGTTTTACCCCATTTAGAATTATGTGATCCCTTGGGTTTTCATAAATAACTTTTATCAGATTAAAGTAGAGGCCATCTATTCCAATTTTGTAGGACTTTGAGCATGAATGAGTGTTGGACTTTGTCAAAAGCCTTTTCTGCATCAATTGAGATGATCATGTGGTTTTTAGATTTCACTCTATTAATATACTGTATTACATTTATCGATTTTCAAATATTGAACCATTCTTGAATCCCTGGGATGAATCCTACCTGGTCATGGTGTATGATCTTCTTGATGATTTGCTGTATTCTCCTTGCTAGGATTTTATTGAGAATTTTTTCATCTATGTTCATGAATAAGATTTGCCTGTAGTTCTCTTTTTTAGTAATGTCTTTCCCTGGATTTGGTATTAGTTAATATTTGCATTCCAGAATGATTTTGGGATGCTTGTTTCCTTTTCAACTTTATTGAAGAGCTTGAGGAGTATAGGGACTATATCGTCTGTAAATTTTTTTTGAGTTCAACCGTGAATTCATCTGGACCTGGATTTTTCTTTGTCGGTTGGTTTACCTTTCTAGGAATCTGTCCATTTCTTCTGTGTCTTCAATTCTGTGAGAGTAAAGTTTCTCAAAACAGCTATTGACAATATTCTGAGGTTCTGCTGGGTGTGTGGTGATTGCAAACTTTTCATTCCTTATTGCTTCTATTTGAATTTTTTCTTTCCTCTTTTTGATAAGGTTACCTACAAGCTTATGTATTTTATTTAATCTTTCAAAGAACCAGCTTTTTGATTGTTTAATTCTTTGAACTGTTTTCTTTGTCTCAATTGAATTAATTTCTGCTCTAATCTTTATGATTTCCTCCCATCTTTGGGCTCTGGGTTTGGTTTATTCTTCATTTCCTTTTTGCTGGAGGTGCAACATTAGGGTGCTTATTTGTTCCCATTCTGTTTTCCTATTGTGTGAGCTCACAGCTATGAATTTCCCTCTGAGAACTGTTTTCCTCACATCCCATATATTCCAATAAGTTGTGCTTGAATTTTCATTGAATTGTAGATATTGTTGAATTTCTTGTTTACATTCAGGTATGACCCATTAATTGCTGAGTGGGGAGTTGTTTAATTTCCATGTATTTAGGGGATTTTTCTGGTTTCTCCTGATTATTACCAGTTTCACTGCACTGTGTTCAGATAATATGCATGGGATAATTTCTCTTTTTTTGCACATACTTAAGCATGACACATGGACCAGTATGTGGTCTATTTTAGAAAATGACCCATGTGCAGCTGAGAAAAATGTGTACTCAGCTGTGTTTGAGTGGAACACTCTGTATATGCCCACAAAGTTCATTTGTTTGAAGCTCTGGTTCAGCTCTGTTACTTCTTTGCTAATTTTTTGTCTGGTTGACCTATCTTTCTGTGATTAAGGGGTATTAATATCCCCTTTTAAGATTGTGGTATTGGATATTATATTTTTCATGTCCATTAAGATTTGTTTTATATAGTTGGGTGCTCCCATGTTTGGTGCATATATATTTATGACTGTTTCATCTTCTTCTTGATTTTTTTCCCTAACCAGTATATAGTGGCCTTCTTTATTTCACTTGATCACTCTTGGTTTGAAATTCAGACTGTCTGAGAATAGGATTGCTACCCTGCTTTTTTTTTTTTTTTAAAGGCCCCGGGGCATGTACTATTGTTTTTCATCATTAGACTTTCAGCCTATGAATGTCTTTATGAGTTAAATGTGTTTCTTATATACAGTATATTGTTGAATTTTGTTTCCTCATCCACCATGCCAGTCTATTTCTCTTAATTAGTGAATTGAGTCCATTTACATTGATGGTTATAGTTGAGATGTATTGACTCATGATTGACGCATTATTTACCTGCTGTTGTTTACTCCATTTTGTCCTTTAATTTTTTGGCCTATTTAGTTAGTTCCTTCTGTTCTTGTTTGTGGAGTTCTGATCATTTTGTTCCCTCTCTAGAACATCTTTCAGTAGCCTGTTTAGGGTTGTCTTTGTCATCATGAAATTATTTAGTTGTTCTTTGTCATGGAAGTATTTCACTTCTCCATCAAACTTGAAAGAGAGTTTTGCAGGGTATAGTAGTCTGGGCTGGAATTTGTTTTCATAGAGGACTTGAAGTGCTCTGCTCCCTGTTCTTCATGCCTTTATGGTTTTGAAGAGATGTCAACCGTAATTCTGATGGGTTTTTCTTTGAATGTGATCTCCTTCTTTTCTCTACTGGCTTTCAGTACATTATTCTTCTGCTCGATTTCTGGGATCTTCATGACTATATGTATCGGTTTGTTTTTAATTGGGTTGAGGTTACTTCACGTTCTGTATGCTTTGGTTACCAGGATGTCAGAATGTTTCCACATATTTGGGAAGGTTTCTGCTATTACTTCTGCCCATATTTTCTTAATGTCATTTGTATTGACTCCTTCTTTCTCATTGATACCTTTTAGTCTCACATTGTTCATCTTTGCATCATCCTGCAAGTGGTGAATTTTTCTTCCTTCATTCTAGTTGTTTTTAAGAGATCTTTTCTTATCTTTTCACTAGCTGCACCAGTGTCTTTCAAGATCTGAAATTCTGTCTTCACTTTCACAAAAACTGTATTGCAAGGTTGTGATTGAGATTTTAAGTTTCTCTGTATCTTTTTCACTTTGCTTCATGCGATCTATATC
>NW_004524588.1:1562591-1567166 GCF_000260255.1 Octodon degus
CATCTCACCAGCCCTGCAGTTGTTTCTTTATTTCAGAAGCTCTTGATTCATTGATTTCAGCTGTGTGATTCCCATTTTGCTCTGTGCTAGTGTCCTCTGCACTGGTTATGGGTGGGCTTGGTGTCTGAGATTGCATTTTCTCCTTCTTGTTGTCATTTTGTGTAGCACTGTCTTCTGACCTTTGTTGTAGAGCTTTGGTGCAATTATAACCTTAGCACTGATTGAAATTCAGGTGAAGATCTACAATGTGAATTTATCCAGTTGTGCCTGCCTTGGGTCTGGCAGCTGTGCTCACCTCCTTCCTGATGCTGCCCTTGGGAGTGAACCTGTTGTGCCCCTCTGGCAAGATGTTCTGCTCCTGACTAGCTGGATGATTTTGTCCCCTGCTCTCTTTGCAGGGACTTTAGTGCAGCTTCCCCCCAGGCCTGCATGCCAGGCCTGAGCTTTGTCTGAAGGAGACAAGGGAGATTAGGAGAGAAGGGAAGCTCTCCTACACCCTCACCAGGCCTGGGTTAGAGCTGGATCTGCAGGTCCAGAGAAGGTGACAGAAGTTCTCACTCACTCATAGGGCATGGCAGGGCATTGCTGCGGAGTGGTGGGGATGTTTAAGGGCACAAAAGAGGATTTCACTCACACTGCATGCCTGGGTTTTGTACCAGACTGCTCTCACAGTACAGGGTAGCCAGAAGCTCTCCCACACATTCAGGGTGCCTGGGCTAGGGCTGGGTTCTCACTCACTCAGTGGGTAGGGGGGGAGAAGGTATCTCTTTGTTAGTATTTTATTGAGAATTTTTGCAACTATGTTGGTGAGGGATATTGGCCTATAGTTTTTCTCCTGTTTTGGTATCACTATAATACCTGCCTTAAGGAAGGATTTTGGGGGTATCACTTCCTTTTCAATTTCACTCAATAGTTTAAGGAGTAATGGAATTAAATCTTATCTGAATATCTCATAGAAGTGAGCTGTAAATCAATCCATCATGACCTAGTCTTTCTTTTTTTTTTTACAAGTTTTTTATGAAATTTTCTATTTCATTGGCTGATATTGGACTATTCAGATTTTTTGTCTCTTCTTCCTTCAGTTTTAGGAATTTGTACCTGTCTAAGAATCTCTTCTTCATGGGGCCATGGAGGTGGCTCAGTAGAATAAGCACTTGCCTGGCAAGCACAAGGACCTAAGTACAATCCCCAGTTCTAGGGAAAAAAAAAGTCTGTCCTCTATATTCAATCCTGTGAGAGTAAACATTTTCAAAGTAGCTATTTATGATCTTCTGAATTTCCATAGAAGTTGTAGTAATTTCACCCTTTTCATTCCTTCTTGCTTGAGTTTGAGTTTTTTCTTTCCTCCTTTAAGGAGGCTGGCTATGGGTTTATCAGTTTTATTTAATCTTTCAAACAACCAGCCCAGTCCTAGCCCAGGCCCGGTGAGTGTGTGGGAGAGCTTCTGCCTACCCTGCACCAGGGGGACTTACTACTGGTCCCAGCCCAAGCACAACGTGAGTGAGTCCCTCTTCCACATCCTTGGGGCCCCCACCACTCCGCAGCACCTTGACCACCCTGCCCATGACCCAGTGAGTGTGTGGGAGAGCTGGTCCCCCCCCAATCCACCTTGTCCCCTCCAGTCTCAACTCAGGCCTGGCAAACAGGTCTGGGGTAAAACTCTGCAGCTGCAATCCCTGCAGAGAGTGTAGAGGATAGAACCATCCAGCTAGTCCAGGAGCAGAAAATCTTGCCAGAGGGGCACAACAGGTTCACCCCCAAGGGCAGCAGCAGGAAGGAGTTGAGCACAGCAGCCAGCCCCAAGCCTGGCACAGCTGGATAAATCCAAACTTTGTAGATCTGCAACTGAACTTCATTACATGCTAAGGTTATAACTGCAATAAAGATCTACAACAAAGGTCAGAAGACAGTGCTGCACAAAATGGTGAGAAGGAACAAAATGCAATCTCAGAATCCAAGCAAACCGGTAACAAGCGCAGAGGACACTAACACAAAATAAAATGGAAATCACACAGCTGAAAGCAATGAATCAACAGCTTCTGAAATAAAGAAACTGCTGCAGGAAAGTACGGAGGAACTCAGATTGGAAATAAAAACAGACATTCCTGAATTAATAACATTTGCAGTAAAGAATCAAATGCAGAAACGTATGGAGGAAACCCAATGCCCACCCAGAAAAAGTGCAGAGGACACTAGCTCAGCTGAAATGTATGAATTAATAGTGTCGATAGTAAAAACACAACAGTAGAAATATTGAGGAACTCAGTGGTCAACTCTTTTCTGAAATAAAAAAAAAAGAATTCTCAGAACTCATAACATCTGAAGTAAAGAAGCAACTACAGAAACATAGGGAGGAAATCCAATCGGAAAAAAAAACACTACAGTAAAAGAATTTATAACTGCTTCTAAAGAAGACATCGATAGAAAAATAAAGGACATTAGAAAAATGATAGATTCCTTGAATGAGCAATACAGGAAAAAAATAGATCTCATGAAGCAGAGTCAAAGAGGTATAGAGGAAATGAAAACCTCAATCAAAAGCTTCCAAAACCGTTTAAGTGAAAGTGAGGACAGAGTTTCAGATCTTGAAGATGCTGGTGTAGCTAGTGAAAAGGTAAGAAGGGATCTCTTAAAAATAAAGAGGATGCAGGAAAGAATAATCCATCACCTGAAAGATGATGCAAAGATGAACAATGTGAGACTAATAGGCATCAATGAGAAAGAAGGAGTCAATACAAATTACAATAAAAAAATACGGGTACAAGTAATAGCAGAAAACTTTCCAAATGTGAGGAAACAATCTGACATTCAGGTAACTGAAGCATACAGAACACCAAGTAATCTCAACCCAATGAAAAACACACCGAGACATTTAATAGTCAAGATTTCAGAAATTCAGCACAAGAATAATCTACTGAAAGCCACTAGAGAAAAGAAGCAGATCACATGCAAAGTAAAACCCATCAGAATTATGGCTGACTTCCCTTCACAAACCATGAAGAAAAAGCATGGAGCAGAGTACTTCAGGTCCTCTATCAAAACAAATTCCAGCCCAGACTACTGTACCCTGCAAAACTCTCTATCAAGTTGGGTGGAGAAGAGAAATACTTTCATGAAAAAGAACAGCTAGAGAATTTCATGATGACAAAGCCTGCCCTACACAGGTTACTGAAAGAAGTTCTAGAGAGGGACCAAAATGATCAGAACTCCAAGAATGAGATCAGAACCACCCAACTAAATAGGGAAAGCAATTAAATACAGGAGAAAAAGGAGTAAACCACAACAGGTAAATAACATGTCAATCATAAGTCAATACACCTCAATTCTAACCATTAATGTAAATGAACTCAGTTGACCAATTAAGAGAAATAGACTGGCAAAATGGATGAGGAAATAAAATCCAACAATATGCTGTATACAAGAAAATCCTTTAACTCATAAAGATTCATAGGGTGAAAGTCTAATGATGGAAAACAACACTACATGTCCCAGGACCTCAGAAAAAATTCTATTCTCAGACAGTCTCAACTTCAAACCAAAAATGATCAATCAAAATAAAGAAGGCCACTATATACTGGTTAGGGGAAAAATTTAACAGGAAGAGGTAACACTCAAATATTTATGGAACAAACACAGAAGCACACAACTGTTTGAAGCAAATCTTAATGGACATGAAAAATCTAATATCCAATACCACAATTTTAACAGGAGACCTTAACACACCCTTATCCCCACAAGATAGGTCTACCAAACAAAAACATAGCAAAGAAATAACAGAATTGAATCAAAGCTTGAAACAAATTGACTTGGAGGACATATATAGTGTTCCACCCAAACACAGCTTAATACACATTTTTCTTAGCTGCACATGGGTCATTTTCTAAAATAGACCACATACTGGTCCATAGGTCATGCTTAAGTATATGTAAGAAAACAGCAATTATCCCATGCACATTATTTGACCACAGTGCAATGAAACTGGAAATAAATGACAAAAGAAACCAAAAAAAAAACCCTTAAATACGTGGAAATTAAATGACACCCTACTCAGCAACCAATGGGTCACAGATGAAATTAAACAAGAAATTCAAAAATATCTACAATTCAATGAAAATTCAAGCAAAACTTATCGGAATTTATGGGATACGATGAAAGCAGTTCTCAGAGGGAAATTCATACCTCTGTAGTCACACCTTAAGAAAACAGAAAGGGAACAAATAAATACCTTAATACTTCACCTTCAAAAACTAGAAAAGGAAGAGCAAACCAAACCCAGAGCCCAAAGACGGGAGGAAATCATAAAGATTAGACCAAAAAATATTTCAATTGAGATGAAGAAAACAATTCAAAAATTCAGAAAGCAAAAATCTGGTTCTTTGAAAGATTAAATAACATTGATATGCCCCTAGCTAACCTCATCAAACAGAGGAAAGTAAAAATTCAAATACAAGCAATAAGGAATGAAAAGGGTATAATTACCACAGACCCAGTGGAAATTCAGAAGATTATCAATAGCTACTTTGAGAATCTTTACTCTCACAGAATAGAAGACACAGAAGAAATGGACAGATTCCT
>NW_004524588.1:1572561-1590479 GCF_000260255.1 Octodon degus
AATAAAAATTAAATAAATAAAAATTAAAAATAAAAATAAAGAACCAGTTTTTTGATTAATTGAACATTTTTATTGTTTTCTTCATCTCAATTGCATGAATTTCTTCTCTAATCTTTATAATTTCTTCCCATCTTTGGGCTTTGGGTTTGTTTTTTTTCTTTTTCTAAAAACTTGAGGAACAGCATCTGATATTTATATGTTCTTGTTCTATTTTCCTAATGTGTTTGTTCACTGCTATAAATTTCCCTCTAAGAACTGTTTTCATTGCAACCAAAAAAAATCAGTAAGTTGTCTTTGAATTTCTGTTGGATTGTAGACATTATTTAAATTCTTCTTTAATTTAATCTGTAACCCATTGATTGCTGAGGTGGTTGATTTTTAATTTCCAGGTTTTTGAGGGGATTGTGGTTTTTTTGTTTCTAATTTCCGGGTGCATTGCACTGGGACCAGATAATATGGATGGGATAATTTCTGTTTTCTTGCATTTACCTAAGTACAATCTATGGAGTAGTATGTGGTCTATTTTAAAGAATTCTCCATTTTCAGCTAAGAAGAATGTGTATTCAGATATAGTGTGGAATACTCTGTATTTGTCCACTATGTCCATTTGTTCAAAGGTTTGGTTCAGTTCTGCTACCTTTTCGCTAATTTTTTGTCTACTTGGCCTCTGTTTCTGAGATAAGAGAGCATAATGGTCCCCTGTTAAGACTGTGATGTTGGTTATTAGATTTTTTTTCATGTCTTTTAAAGTTTCTCTTATATGGTTGGATGCTACCATATTTGATGCATATGTAATAGTGACTATTAGCTCTTCTTTTTGAATTTTTCTCTAAACATGTATTTGTGACCTTCTTTATCTCATTGGATGATTCTTAATTTGAAGTTCTGCTCATTTGTGTACAGGATAGCTGCCCAGCTTCTTTCTGAGCCCTTAGAGCATGCAGTATGGTTTTCCATCCTTTGAATTTTATCCTATGAATTTATGTTTGGGTTAAATGTGTTTGTTACATATAGCATATTGTTGGATTTTGTTTCTTTTTTATTTTAAGATTTTAGGATTTTGTTTCTTGATCCACTTTGCCTATCTTTTTTTTTAACTAGTAATTTGAGTCCATTTAAATTGATGTTAAATTGTTAGGTATTGGCTTATGCTTGTCATGTTGTTCTCCTGTTGTTGGTTTCCTACTTTTTACTGTGTTTGTTTGTCATGTTTTGTGGGTACTTTCTGTTGTTTTTCTTGGAGTTGTGATCATTTTGATCTATTTCTACAATATCTTTTAGTACTGTGTGTAGGGTTGCTTTGGTTATCATGAATTTCTTTAGTTGTTCTTTGTGTTGGAACTATTTTACTTCCCCATTAAAATTGAAACAGTTTTGCAGGGTATATCTGTCTTCGTTGGAATTTTTTCTTGTAGAACTTGAAATACTTCATTCCATGCTCCTCTTGACTTGATGGTTTGGGATGAGAAATCTGCCATTATTCTGATGGGTTTTCCTTTCAGTATGATTGGTTTGTTTTCTCTAGCAGCTTTTATTATGTTGTTTTTGTGCTGAATTTCTGTGATATTCATTAATATATGTCTGGGTGTAGATTAAATTGGGTTGATATTATTTGAAGTTCTATATGCCTTGGTTACTGAATGTCAGATTGTTTCCTCATATTTGGGGAGTTTTCTCCTATTACTTCTGCCCATATTATTTTTATGTCATTTGTGTTGGCTCCTTTCTCATTGATGCCTATTAGTCTTATGCTGTTCTTCTTTGCATCATCTTGTAGCTGTTGAATTATTAATTCCTGGATCCTTGTTGTTTTTAAGAGATCTTTTGTCACCTTTGTATTAGCTACAATGGTGTCTTCTAAGTTTAAAAGTCTTTCTACATAGTGAGGTTAAGCTTAACAGCCTAGGTTGCATGGCAAGACCAATAAGCTTCTCTTCTGGAGGGTTAACAACCTAATTTTGCAGACCAAAATTAGAGAAAAAGGAGGGCTGCAATGAAAGTCAACATTTTGGCCCTAGCCTTCCAAGGTCAATTAAGACTCAGGAGAGAACTTGTACTGAGACGTCATGTAACTCAGTAGTGTCCTAAATTTTCTGATAAAGGAGATTATGGGGCCAAAGAGGAAAGTGATCAATGATGTAGAGTGTGCCTAAGGAAAGTCATATGGAGAGAAAACATTCTCTCAGGCTTTCACAGAGAGCACATTGGCCAAGCAATGGTCATGATTCATCCACATGGCTGCACTGACAAAGGATCTACAATCTGAGGTACAGGATCTCAAGATAAATCCTTAGGGAATTTCACTGACCTTATCAGATCCAAAAACTACAACTCTTGTTGCATAGGTCCTGCTTACCTTGGTCTTAACCATCCAGCAGAAAAGTATAAAAACAAAGTATAAGAAGTAAAGCCATGTTGTAATGTTGAGCTGTAGGGGACTCAGGTCAACAATTTCTGACACTGCCAGTCAAGCGGAAGACCCAATACTATTATGGACTACTGGACTCTTATAGAATATTTTGCTGAGTTAACACACCTATAATATTCAAATGACAGAACTAAACAAAAAAGGGGATACAGATGAATGTCCATTTTGTATCCGTGTATTCAAAATGATTAGGATAGATATATAGTTACATTCTCTTAATGAATAGAGAGATTTGTTGTAATTTTATTTTAATATGCAGAATATCATGTCTGCATCTTGTACAGCAAATAACCACTAGGAAAAGAGTGCAATGTGTTAATTATTGAAACTGTCCTACCAATTTGACTTGAAACTGTCTCATTGCTATTTGTCTCTCAATAAAATTATGGGGAAAAAAGTCTGTCTTCACTTTCCTTCAAGTGATTTTGTCAACTTTTATTGGAGTTTTTAATTTCCTATATATTTCTTTGAATGTGCCACATGCATTCTCTTTGTTTCCTATATTGTTCATTCAAGTTTTCCATCATTTTTTATTTGCCTCTAATTTTTTATCAGTGTCTTCTTTAGAAACACTTAGTAATTCTTTAATTATTCTTGTCATTTCTTTTTTACCTGGGGGATTATTTCTGATCTGATTTCCTATACACCCTTCTGCAGTTGTTTCTATATTACAGTTGTTATTGAAACAAAGGCATTTCAGATGTGTTACTGCCAATGTCTTCTAAGCTAGTATCTCTTGGATTTGTTGTAAGTGTGCTCAGTGCCTGAGGTTGCACTTTGCTCCTTCTTTTTTTCTTTTTTTTCATTTTCTATTGCACAGTGAACTCTTTATTTTGATTTCTGTGCTTTTCTTAAAGTTCAGTTGTAGGCAGCTGTATCACTGTAAAACCCCTCCTTAAAGAGTCTGTTCTTTAGGTATCTCTTCTATGTCAGATATTCTTTTTTGTTGTGTTTCAAGTCTTTGTCTTCTCCATTGAGACTATGATATTGGCTTCTACTTGACACTGTTCCTCCATCCTGTTGTCTTCCAGGTGGACTAGTTTCTCTAAGTTACCTACTGCTGCCTCCATGCTGTGAGGCTCTTCCAGTAGTCCTGGGCCTCAATCTGGGCACCACTAGGCCTAGTAGCATGCCTGAGCTCACTGAGTGAAGCCACAGGCCTCAGCCTCTCCTCCCAGGACAATGCCACTGAATTTCTCCTGTGGGGTTGTACAGAAAGCAACAGGACCAGATTCAAAATGCTGAGTCACTGACTTAGCTGCTCTGCCATATGCACTCTTAAAGCACTACCCATGATCAAAGCATGTATCTCCAAATTATTTTTCACTCTTATAGCCGTATTATAGACAACTTATTTCTGGGCTTCCTGTGCTAGTTTAGCCCCTTTTAGGATGTAATATAAATGGAGCCTTGGTATATAAACCTTTTTTTTTAATAGATCTTTTTCAGCCAACTTCTTGATAAAAAATCATTTATATTTTTATGTGTATGAATGTTTCTTTTAATACTGGTTGTATTTCATTCAAGGAATATTCCACAATTGTTAACTTTTTGCTCAGTTAATACATATTTACATAATTTTCTGGTTTTATACTAGTAAATAAATGGAAACACGGTCACTGTTATTCACCCTGAGTATTTACATAGATGAGGAATAGCAAGATAGTAAAGAATATGTGTTGGAATTTATAAGACACTGTCAAGGACTAAACAAAAAAAGGTGATACAAAGGAAGGACCACTTTGCATCTGTATATACAGAATAGTTAGGACAGATATACAACTACTTTCGCTTAATTCAAAGAGAAGGAAGATTTGTACTAATAGTGCTTGGACAGGATATCATGTCTGCATCTTGTACTATGGATAACGGCTAAGAAGCTAACAATGTACAAGGTATTAATTATTTTTTTTCCTTTTTTGGTTTTGTTTTATTTTTCCAGTTTTTTTTATTTTTTTATTTTTCAACAAATAATACACTGCATATATTCTTCTTAGTGGTTAATTGCTGTACAAGATGCGGACTTGTGATCCTATTTACAAACACCATTAGAACAAATCATTCTATTCATTAACAGAATGTAACTATATATCTATCCCAACCACTTTGTTTTTTTTTTTTTTTTTTTTTTTGGTGCAACCAGGGATTGAACTCAGGCCCTTGCACTTGCCAGGCAAGTGCTCATTCCACTGAGCCATCTCCCTGGCCCCCCCAACCACTTTGAATACACAGATACAAAATGGACATTCATCTGTATACCCCATGTTTTCTAAGTTCCGTTATTGAATATTATAGGTGTGTAAACTCAGAAAAATATTCTAAAAGAGTCCAGTAGCCCATAATAGCATTGGGTCTTCTGTTTAACTGGCAATGTCAGAAATTATTGACCTGAGTCCCCCATAGCTCAACTTAACAGCATGGCTTTATTTCTTATAATTTTGTCTTCATACTTTTCTTCTGGATGGTTAACAACCTAAGTTTGCAGACCAAAATTAGAGAAAACGGAGGGATACAAGGAAAGCCAACATTTTGGCCCTAGCCTTCTAAGGTCAATTAAGACTCAGGACATATGAGAACTTGTACTGTAACATCATGTACCTCGGTAGTGTCCCAAATTTTCTGATCAAGAAGATTATGGGGCCAAAGAGGAAAGTGATCGATGACATAGAGTGGGCCTAAGGAGAGTCACATGGGGAGAAGATACTCTCTCAGGCTTTCACAGAAAGCACATTGGCCAAGCATTGGCCGTGACTCATCCACATGGCTGCACTGATAAAGGTTCTACAATCTGAGGTACAGGATCTCAGGACAAATCCTGAGGGCATTTCACTGACCTTCTCAGACCAAAAAGCTACAACTCTTGTTGCATAAGTCCTGCTTTACCTTGGTCTTAACCATCCAGCAGAAAAGTATGAAGACGAAATTATAAGGTATTAATTATTGAAACTGTCCTATTAATCAGTTTTGAAACTGACTCATTGCTATTTGTTTCTCAATAAAATTAATTTTAAATATGTAACATTCAGTCATAGGCCTGCAGCTTTTGACTGACTACAGGAGAATATTAGCATCCTTATTAATGTGTTTTAAAATAGCATGATAAGCAATAGCAGCGCCACACAAATCCATAAGATGACATTTTAGCTAACATGTCCCATAGATTCAAACAGATATCTAGAATCCAAATATGCTGTTTGCTTACTGCTTACCTTTCCAGCTAATTTGAATGGTTTATTGTCTCTCATCTCCTGGGTTGGGGAGGTGATACAGTGGTCACTCTGCTAACAATTTTTGGCAATCCAGTGAGCACTGAGTGACAGTTTGCTGTATTAAGTGTCATAGTTTTGCAATTGGGAATCTGATTTACTGAGGATATCTGTGACACTGTGGATTGTGTGTGGAACATCAACTTGATCCACAAGATCCTATAAAACTAATATTTTTTTTTTCACAAAAACACATGGACACCAAGTCACTTTGTGATAACACTGCATTTCTTATATTAGTCTTTGTTATTTTGGCCTGTGCTATAAATAGCACCACTGATGGATGGCATTTTCCTAATTTTAAAAGGTGTGTTTCTTTTTTCTTTGTCTTTAACTAGTGCCTTCTTATAGGAGGCCAAAAATGTAAGGAAATGAGAACATAACTGCATGCTGCTTTACATGTATAGATAACTTCTATAATAATTCTTCTTTATGCAACTAAGTCCCTTACTAATCATCTATGGATGTTCAAAGCACAGATATGAAACCATGTAAAATCATTTTAAGGAGAAAGTGAAGAAATGAAATTATTATGTTATTTTAAAAATAAAGGTACTATTCACTTGGAGATTACAGGAAAATAATTTCTTCCTTTACTGGAATATATGTGCATACCCATACATGTGTAAAGCCTCTCAGAACAAATTAATTCATAAGCCCAAGTTATCATTTACCAGGACTTATGGAGTATTGTTGCGTTTGATAAGAAAATACTAGATCCTTTCTGCATAAAGCTGACATTCAAAAGATTAATCCACAGTCTTCTTGATCCTAAATATGACCAAGTTTCATCAAGTCGTTTAAAAATTCTTGTGAGCTGGCAAATTTTACTAAGAGGCAATTAGCAAAATTGTGATAAGCACACATTATAGGCAGATGAAATTAGGGAAGGTTGGTTAAGGGTGAAAGAAAATATGTCTTTATTTGCATGCCAGCAAATGAGAGTGAAGCTTTCACTTGACATCAGTTATGATCTATACCAACCTATGACAGGGAGTAGGAATAAGGGTTAATTTGAATAGTGTGGCAAAACACTGTTTTCCATAAAGGCATCATTGAATTCATTCCACAGCATATACCTGTTCCTTTCTGTTTGATGTTGGTCACAGAATTTGAAAAAGACAAAATAAAACTTCTTATCCAAAAGTCAAACATACATGAAATTCAAAAGCACGTTTTAAAGGAAAACAAAGAGTGATGCCAGGTACGTCTTTCTCTTTATTTGTTCAGTCATGATAAGTGTTCTGCATACCATTTTGACCATCTTTGCAACAGCAGCATTTGTTGTTGGAAGTTTTGTCAATGTCTTTATAACTCTGGTGAACTGCAGAAACTGGATGAAGAGACAAAGCATCTCTTCAGTTGAGCGAATCCTCACTGCTCTGGCTGTGTCCAGGATTGGGTTGCTTTTGATACTGTTCAAAAGCTGGTTTAGTACTCTGGTCAATACATCTGTACATAGTGGACTTATTTCTCTTATTTTATGGATAATAACCAATGATTTTAGCACCTGGATTTCTACTAGTCTTAGCATATTTTATCTGCTCAAAATAACCAATTTTTCTAATTATCTTTTTTTTCACCTAAAGAAGAGAGTTCACAGTGTTATTGTATTGACACTGTGGAGTGGGCTGCTATTGCTTCTTTCTAGACTTGTGATATTATCTGTACATCATGCAATGGAGCTGGAAAAGTATGAAGGCAATGTGACTTGGAGGACAGAGCTGGGGAAAGTTATCATGATTGTATTCACTGTAGGGTACTTCATACCCATTATTATATCCATCATCTGTTTTCTGTTGTTAATCTATTCCCTTCATAAACATCTTAGACAGATGCGTCAGTACAGCAATGGATCCCAAGATCCCAGCACCAAGGTCCAGGTGAAGGCTTTGAAATCAATGGTCTCTTTTCTTTTGTTAATTGCCATGTACTCTCTATCTGAAATCATGTCAAATTGGACTTTTAAAGTGTCTCCGCATGAATCAGTTTTCTCTCTTTCCCAGACTTTGGGAATCTTATATCCTTCAATCCATTCATGTGTCCTGATTTGGGGAAACAGGAAACTGAAACAGGCATTTGTGTTGCATGTGTGGCAAGCAAGGTGCTGCTGCAGGAAAAGAAACCTTCAAGACATTTTCAAGAATAGCGATGCTGTATGACTTCTAGAAGAATCCAAAGACTGATATTTTCTGCTTCTTTCTATGTTTTCCATAGTAATTTCATTAATTTCTATAGATTTTTCCAATATATCCAGAAAATATTAAGTGAAAAATATGTCTTTCTGTGTTAGAGTACATGTGTGGTAAATACAAAAATTGTCAATAATGTACCCTTAAGTATTTTTATGCAAAAGAACTAATTATACAAAATATGGTTGAAAGTTTATCTGAATTAAGTAGTAAGATGTATTTCACTCACATAGTATACGTGATCCTTCATTTGAAAAAAATTGTCATTCATATTTATGCCTTATAATGCACTATTAGCCTATCTCAGATATCATTACTATTTTCCATGATCTTTATATCATATGTCAATTTGGATGTTTTTTAAATAATTTTATTGAGAAACAAATAGCAATGAGACAGTTTCAAAACTGATTAGTAGAACAGTTTCAATAATTAATACATTGCCAATTGTTGTCTCAGTGGTTATTCATTGTACAAGATGCAGACATGATATCCTGTCCACAAACACTATTAGAACAAATTTTTCTATTCATTGAATTAAGAGAAAGTAGATGTATATCTATCCTAAATATTTTGAATATACAGATACAAAATGGTCATTCATTTGTATCCCCTTTTTTTGTTTAGTTTTGTCAGAGAAGGGTATTTCACTGTCATTTAAACTTTGTAGGTGCTTGAATTCAGTAAAATATTCCAATATAGTCCAGTAGTCTATAATAGTAGTGGACTTTCTGTAAGACTGGCAATGTCAGAAGTTGTTGACTTGAGCCTTTTACAGCTCAGCACATTAATACAGCTTTACTTCTTTATACTGTGTTTTTATACTTTTCTGCTGGATGGTTAAGACCAAGATAAAGCAAGACCTATATAACAAGAAATGTAACTGTTTTATCTGATAAGGTCAGTCAAGTACCCTCAGGATTTAGCCTGAAACCCTGTACAGCAGTTTATAGATCCTTTGTCAGTGTCAGCCATGTGGATGAGTCACGGCCATTGCTTGACCAATTTGCTCTCTGTGAATGCCTGAGAGAATGTTTTCTCTCCATGTAACTCTCCTTAGCCACACTCTACATCATTGATCACTTTCCTCTGTGGTCCCATAATCTCCTTGATCAGAAAATTTGGGACATAACTGAGTTACATGATGTTGCAGTACAAGTTCTCATATGTCCTGAGTCTTCATTGACCTTGAAAAGCTAGGGGCAAAATGTTGGCTATCCTTGCAGCCCTTCCTTTTCTTTGATTTTTGGTCAGCAAACTTAAGTTGTTAACCCTCCAGAAGAGAAATTTGTTATTATTACCTTACAATATAGGCAGTTGAGCTTAACCTAACTATCTGTCTGAATATCAAACATGTTAGATATAACATGGAAGAGGTATTTTTCCATTAAGTACTGATATGTTAAACTCAATTTGGGTTTAGAGTTCAATGTTTGAACTCCTCACTCAGATGTCAAGAGCACTGAACTCTAATTACATATCAAAGGGATGTATTTGAGGCAGATTTTATTTCTTTAAAATATTTTTTCTGGTTTTTATAGAGACTAAAGCTGTTATTACATAATAAGCAACCAGTAACATTTCCTACTCTAAGTAGCAAATATTTATAGTATATTTTTGTTGACTTCAAAAAATGTATAGCAAAGTATAAAACTTCATGCAAGTAGATGAAAAACTTTCAAAACAGTCTTATCTGAATAAGATCATATCTGAAGAAGGTATGATGATCTAACAGTAATGCTGCCCTAATTAGTAAGTGTGGTAAACTCATTTTGTACTTTTTAAAGTAAATAATCATTAAACTATAAAGTTGAAGGGAATTTCTTAAAGAACTGGCCTTACTTAATCTCAAGCAAAATGTGGAATGAGAGAAATTCTATTGATATAATCATTAATGGTAATTTCTATTTTATGAAAAAATATATCATCAGTTTTAATAATGATTCTAGGTAAATTATCTGAAAATTTCAACTTTGCCTTCATTTTTGAAGTTTTAGTTATACAGTGTTTGCTTTTAACATTAAATTTACTGAAGTAGGTTTGATGTATAGTAAATGTATAGTCAAAATTGTTAAGTACCTTTAAAGGCACACTTTAATGAGTAATAAGTCTATAGAGTCTTGAAATAACCACCATAATTAAGACAGAGAACAATTTTATGAATTGTATTCTTTTTGTAGTTAGAGTCGAGACTTGTGTGCTTTCTGCCTTGGTTTTGCCTGCTTCAGGATTTTACATAAACTGAATCATGTTCTATGTACTCTTTGTTTCTTGTTATGTATATGAATAGTTTATTTCTTTTACTGCTGAGTGTTTCATTCACTCTATGAATATACTAATTTGTTCATTCATCCCTCTGTTGAAGCATATTTATATTATTTACAGTTTAGGACTCTAAGGAATAAATATGCAAATTGTTTTGTGGACACTGTTATTTATCTTAAGTAAATAAATACATAATAAATACATGTGTGGAATAGCAGGATGGTAAGGAAAACATATTTAACTTAATAAGAAATTGTCAAACACTGCTTTGACAAGGCAAAACTGTTTTACATTCATAGCAGACAGGACAGTATCAATTGCTTCATGTTATTACCAAAATCTGGTGTCCATAGTTTTTTACTTCTAGCATTCAAAGAAGCTAAAGTGGTATTTCACTGGCTTTCATTTTACATTTCCTTATGAGTAATGGTGTTGAGTACCTTCTTATGATTGTATGGTATCTTTTGTTCAGAATCTATTCATCTTTCCCTAATTTCTATACACTTTGAAGCCTTTCTTAATGTTGATTTGAATGAATTTTTAAGGTAGACAAATGAATAAATATGTGTCCATTGACATTTATCTATCATCTACCTATCTAATTTTTTTCTTCAAGGTTAATTTCCTTTCTCACTGTTATCTTTTCATAAATAGTATATCATCATTTCTTTGTCTTTTATTGCTATTATTTTTTACATATGTCAAATCTGAGAAATCTTTTCCTCTTTGAAGGTCATGACAATATTACTCATTTTTTCTAGGCATACTTTATTTTATATTTATTGTGTTTATTCTCAATTCAGATTAATATTTAATATGGCGTATAGTAAATATTTGACATTCAGCTCATCAGTAACATTTTTCAAGAAATTTTATTTAAAGTGGAATAATTTTGATATCTTCCTTGAAAATGAAGTTACCAGAAATAATTGAGTCCTTCAGTATGCATTATGTGTGATATTTCATCCAGTAGTATAGTTCTAAAAGGAAACAGAAAATGTTTAATTATTATATCTGCATAGCCTCAAAATCAGGAGAACATGGATCAGCAAGCTAGTTCAGCAGTTTATAGCTCCTGCTTAGGCAAGCTTAGGCAGGCACAGGGGACCACGGTTTGATCCACAGCACCACGTGCCATGCCAGCCCCACACTCAGGATGGGCTGAGCAAGCAAAAACAAAAAAAAAAAAAAAATCAGTAGACCTTACTAAAATTATGTCTAAGAGGTCAGCTTAATCCAAGATCTTACTTGTTTTCTTCTAAAATTTTTACAGTTCTCAATTTTACATTTAAGTCTAACACCAATTTTTTTTTTTTTTTTTTTTTTTTTTTTTTATTTCAGGGAAGGGTGTTCAGGGTCACACTACTAGATTGGACTCATAGTGATCCGCATGTTTACAGCATCCCAAGAGCTGGGATTACAGGCTCATGCCACTACACCCAGTCTCAATTGCTGTCTCAGTGCACACCGGGAGCGGGGGCCCGCACGGCAGGCCCAGGGATGGATCCCCCAACCCCTGTGCCTGTGAATGCTTGCAGTTGCTTTAATCCACTGAGCTATTTGGCCAGGGCAAATAGCTCTAATATCAATTTTGAATTAACTTTTGTGTATGTATTAATTGAATGTAGAAACAACTTGTAATGTGTATAAACTATCAGATTTTTAGCACAATTTATTTTTTAAAAAAGGAATGATTTCTCATTGATTCATCTGGATACCTTTTTAAAATCCATCAGTACACTACGAATGCTTTATTTCTAGTGACATGGCAAAAGAGACTCCATTTTGCTTCCTCGTGACTCTGTTTTTGAAGTCACTTAAGCTTGTGTAAACTCACTCCTCACTCTTTATCTTCTTTGCCATAGATGCACACAAAGAAAAACAATGTATTATCTGGAGGTACAAGCAGATAAGAAAAACTGTGGGTTGGGCTGGTGCGATGGCTCAGTGGTCAAAAGCACCTACTTAGAACAAGCTTAGCAAAGCACAGGGACCGCGGTTCAATCCCCCAGCACCACAAGCCAGCCAGCCCCGCCCCCTGGTGGGCTGATCTGGCCACACACTGTACACACACATACACACACACACACACACACACTCACACACACATAAATAAATAAATTTTTTTTAAAAAAGAAAGAAAGAAAAACTGTGGGTCAAGGTAGAATTGAATGGTGTCCTTCCTGACTAACATCTGGGAAATGTCAATCTGGTGACTGGCAAGTCACAGAGCTGGTGAATTACTATACATTTCCAAAAGGAGTGTTCCAATATTTTAGGCCTTTCATCAGTGTTTCCTCATTGTTTTTCCATAACAGCAGACTCTCAGTGTGTTTCTTTGGTATATATATATATATATATAATATTTTTTTCATAGTACATATATAGTATATAGTATATATATATATATATAGTATATAGTATATATATATATAAAGATATATATTTTAATTTGACTCCCAAGTTATTTTAATTAATACAGCTTTATAAAGGTTAAAATCACAAACTACAATGTTCCAATTTTTCTGAAAATTTCTTCTGGCACTGAATACTACATTTCCATATATGATATTAAGAATGATGTATGACCTGCTTGGATCTGATAGGGGTTGCACTGAATACATAAATGACACGTTCTAGGAAAACTGTGTTCTGTTGGATTTCAATTCTCTTGGACTATTTTTCCTTGTAAAATTGAAAAATTTAAAGTGTAACTTGGGCCTTTTATTTCTTTTAGTGGTTGTAGGAAGATATCTTTTTTCTTTTATATCCTACATTTTATGTATAAATGGAAGTTCTCATAAGTAACTTTTTTTCAGTGATGGTTTCTTTTCGGTGATCATTCTACCACTTAGAGTAGCCCCACCCCTGAAAAATATCTTTAAGATATAAATAAGGCACACTAAAATGAATTATTAACAATCCTGTTCCTGCCTATATGAGACATGAAAAAATAGAAACACTTCCCATGGTTACTATACATATTCTTCCTAAAGATTATCCAGAGAAGATATTTCTTTCCTGTAAAGTTTACTGCTGTTTGTCCCCAAACACAGAACAGCTGTAAAACTAAGTTCTACATCAGAGTTGCATCAGTAAGAACATCTGATTTCCTGCTCAGACAGGCTGACTCCAATATCCTCCCATAAAATGTTACAAAATCTTGGAAAGAATACAATCTGAACCTTGAGATTCATTTTAACATGTTATTAAAACAAAAATAACTCACCAAAAATTAATCATTTTTCTCATTGTTGGTACTTTGCCTTCCCCAAATGAGTGACACCGTGTAGTATTTAAACTTGTGTGTCTGATTTACTTCATTTAGCAGTATATTTTCCAAGTAGAGTGAGGATATGCCATGTACAGGATCCAAATAATTTCAATGAATGTGGAAAAGGAAGAAAGGTTGATTAGCAGGAGAGGGGAGGGGAAATGGAAAAGGATTACAGAAAAAGAAACAACTCTTCTTTATGCATGTGCCCACTCCCCAAGATGATTGTAAATTATATGCATTGCAATCGTGTATTAATAATTTTTTTAAATTGAAGAATTAATAGACAACAATTTAAGATGGTACTTTGATCTGGAGAAGTTGTAGCACATAAAAATTTTAATTTCGAGCAATTTAAATATACTAAATTGTTTATCATTTTAAATAATATGTAAACAATTTAAGAGAGTTATTATCAGAGATCTAAGAAAGATGGATATGTTTAAAAAATATTAATACTGGGAGATGGCTTAGTGGAATAAGCGTTTCCCTGGCAAGCGCAAGGGCCTGAGTTCAATCCCCGGTTCCACCAAAAAAAAATAAATAATTAAAAATTAAAAAAAAAAAAAATATATATATATATATATATATATATATATATATATATATATATACTGAGCTAAAAACCCTGAAGAAGTATGAAGGATTATTTAACCCTATATTACTTATTTGAATCACATTTTTCCATTCTAGTGACCACAGGACAATATTTTTATTCCATTCTCAGGAGAGGGGTGTGTGTGTGTGTGTGTGTGTGTGTATGTCTGCACCATACATGCTTACATACTTCTAAAGTATAAAGCCATTTCATATAGGTATTAGTCATAAATTTTAAGGTATATTGGCCTTCCTGGACTTCAAAAGATAAACTTGACTGTTTCTGGGAGGAAAGTTTGTTATCCTTCCTACACAAATTTGATATTAAAAATTAAATCTTAAGGGTCAATGATTCGTGGGTTTTTTTGTTTTGTTTGTGTTGTTGTTGTTTTGTTTTGTTTTGTTTTTTGTGGTATCAGGGATTGAACTCAAGACCTTGCTCTTGCTGGAGAAGCACTTATTCTACTGAGCGATCTCCCCAGCCCAAGGGTCAATGATTCTAAATAAAACCAAGTTTCAGCAAATGATTAAGATACCCACTCTATGGTCCTAGTTCTGAGTTCTAAAATTTTACTATCAAATAGCTACAGTAGATGGGCAGAAAGCATAGAAAAGCAAAACAAAGAAAAAAATTTCATGACAGTGAAAGAGAATACATATTTGCATGCTAGCTAGAATTCTGCTTTCACTCTAAAACTTAGTTATGAAAAGTACCTACCTACAGTAGAATATACGAATATGACTTAATTTGAATTTGTTTGAGACAATACTGTTTTCCATAAAGACAGCATTGAATTCATCCACTAACACATTCTGTGGCTTTGTTGCTTGATAGTGGGCACAGAATTTAAAAGAAATAAGAATTGAACTATTCCCCCAGAGGTCAAGTCACTTACAATTTAAATAGATTATTAAAGGAATTATGCACAGTGTTATTAGGCCTGTCTTATTCTCTTTTATTATTTTGTATTTGTTCATACATGACAACTTCACTACTGAAGATTTTGATCTCTGTAGTAATGGCAGGATTTGTTGCTGAAAATTTTACCAATCTCTTCATAGCTTGGGTGATCTGCATTAATTGGGTAAAAAGACAAAGAATCACCTCAACTGACCAAATTCTAACTTCTCTGTCTCCAGTATTTTTTTGCTCTAGGTAATGCTCATAAATTAGATTTAACTTTATTTAATTCAACTGTAAAGAGTAGCCTAATAAAAATTATTGTTCATATTGTTTAGACAGTAACCAACCATTCTATCATCTGGCTGCTACTAGCCTCATTGTATTTTATTTGCTCAGAAAAGCCAACTACTATGACTTTGATTTTCTTTATCTGAACACAAGACTCAAAGGTGTTGTTGTGGTTCCTCAGATAGTTTTACTTAGGATCCTAACTCTGGCAAGGTATCACCTAGGAGATAGAGTTTGGCTGGGTCTAGACAGAGGATTTCCATCCAGTTTTGGTTGTCAGGATAGTAAGCCATGACTGTACTATTTTCACTGGGGTCTTCTTTTTGCTTTGAAAAGGGAGTAGAGGATACCCTTTTTGATGCTACATCTTAACTTTAATTATAGTGATTACTCTCATATCTGCTGTTTCTGTATTCTACACAGTTGGTCATGCAAACATCTTTCTAATCAACCCCAGATTATGATACCTCCTGTTCTAGTCAATAATCATTCATGTTAAATGTTTCCTGGTGAAATTGTTATGTGGTTTGTGTCCTGATTTAACACTGACCATTGATAGATCTTGAAATATCTTGTGATTTCAGGTTAATGAACCAACATCGAGAAAGAAATTATTATTATTACGGCTTGTATCTAGATGCCTCTTGCGGTGGTTAATTAATTGTCAACTTAAGAGAGGAATTTCCACCTGAACAGATTCTGCTTAGTTCTGGACATGGAAGATACACTTTGAGGAGGACTGCTGTTGGAATGGTATAAAAGGAGGAGAGGAAAAGATTTCAACTAACTTCCTTGGAAAGAACTTCATTGTGGCTGATCTTACCTTTGAGATCTTTGGCTGTTCTTTTCAGAGGAGCTCTAGCATTTTCCTTCACCTGGGGCATCAACTTCTGGCTTTTGTCACACATTCTTCAGCTTCCAGCCCTGGCCTTTCAGCCTGCCAGTGCATAATCTTTTGCTTCATACTCCTGATTCAGACCCCTACAAAGATTTTGAAAGGCAAACTCTTCAAATCTGTTCCTTTAAATCTACCTACATGCATCCAAGGATTTTTATCAAAATAACTCCCCACTGATTTGATTTGGGAAAGTTAAGACACACTTAGGATTTGATTTGGCAAATCAAGTTAATACATTGATAATACCACTAATACATTGACTAATACATTGCTTTAATTAATAAGCAAATACACTGATTCATGTAGGGTCATTTAGTGAAAAATAGGCAATATTGTTGTTAGTGGTCAAGCAGCACCTGTCTTTCTGCTAACCTCAGCATGTTTTATTTGGTCCAAATTAACCAATTCCTCCTCCTATATTTTTCTTCCCCTAAAAATGAGATGTAAGAATATAATTCTACTGATATTGTTTTGACTTGTCACTTTGTGTTTTCATTTTTCCGCAGTAAGTGATTAAACTTGTATTATTTATGGAGATGTTTACGCTTATGGTGACACATGAACCAGGGGTCAGTCTGTGATTTCTATATTCAAGGAAATTTTCAGTAGTCATATTTTTTATAAGAAATTTTCAATCATCAGAAGCAGAAGGAAATTCAGAAAGTATTTGCAAGTAAGGACAAATAATAACCACAATGGGGAAACATTCAGCTTGATGAATGAGAATCTTCTCATAACTCATGTGGTAGGAGACAACTGATTTATAGATTGGAAGTTGAGGAACAAAAGTGTAAATTCTTAGCATAAAAGGACTGTCCTATGGACTTCGATCACTGAATATCATTTAATGTGAAAACAACTGGGGCCATTTCAATTGGCATCCTCATTGCAAATGCTAATGGTCCTCCTTCAGAAAGCCTGTGGACAGTTGAATGGTCTGGTCAAATCACAAATATTGAGGCCCTAACCCCCATGGCACTGTATTTTGAAGTAGGATATTTATGGATTATATGAAGCTTAAAACAGCTGAGGCCGGGTCAAGGAGATGACTCAGTAGAATAAGCGCTTCCTTGGCAAGCGCAAGGGTCTGAGTTCAATCCCTGGTTCCGCAAAAAAATAAAATAAAAATACTAATGAGAAAATAGCAGAGGCCCTAATCCTCACATCCTTATGAGAAGAGAACCTAGGAATCTGTGTACACAGAGGAAGCCATGGCATCTATGAAAGCACAGGTCTTATGAGAGAGGCTTCAACAGAACCCAAGCCTGGTATTGCCGTCATCTAGAACTTGCCAGTCTCCAGAACTGTGAGGAAATAAATTTCTTTTTTAACACACCCAAGTCTACACTCTTTTGTTATGAAATCCTGGCAACACAAATACAAAGGTAATAGTTTAAGAGGCAGAGAATGATGTTCAAAAAATAAAAATTATTGATTATGATGAGAGAGTAAAATTTGACTTTGTATAAGTAATGTATAATAGTTGAACTTTTTATTTAAAGCAATCTACTGTTAGATTCTACATGAAATGAACTGCTCAGTTTTATACCCCATAATTTTACTTTTATAATGCTCCTGAATGACACAATAATATCTAAATAAAAGTTATTCGAAGGGGAAATTAGTGCACAAAGATCTTGGGGCTTTTTTAGCAACAACAAATTGTCATTATTTTATTTTTACAGTAAAAAATTATTAATAGCATTCCTGATAACAATTTCATTTTTACATTTTTATTAATTTTATTGAGAAAGAAATAGCAATGAGATAGTTTCAAAACAGGTTAGTAGGACAGTTATGATAATT
>NW_004524588.1:1590599-1598363 GCF_000260255.1 Octodon degus
TATCCAAAAGTCAGTAACATTCCTCTACACAGATAACAAACACACTGAGAGGGAAATTAGAGAATCAATACCTTTTACAACACGATGGAAAATGAAATACTTATGATTCAATCTAACTAATGAAGTCAAATATTCATCTATTCAATGAAAATTACAGTACTCTGAAAAAAGAGATCATAAAGGATTTCAGAAAATGGGAAGATATTCCCTGCTCCTGGATAGAAAGAACCAACATTGTGAAGATGGCCATACTCCCCAAATTGTTATACAGATTTCATTCAATCCCTATTAAAATGCCACAACATACCTCACAGACCTAGAGAAATCATTCCTAAAATTTATTTGGAACCAGAAAAGGCCTAGAATAGCAAAGGCAATCCTGAGCAACAAAGACCAGGCAGGAGGAATTACAATTCCTGAGTTGAAATTATACTATAAAGCTACTTGATACAATCAGCATGGTACTGGCAAAAAGAAAAAATAGTCCTGAGGATCAGTGGAATAGCTTATAAGACATAGAAGCAACTGCAAACACACTCAGCCACCTTATCTTTGACAAAAGGACCAAACATGCTTACTGGAAGAAAAATAGCCTCTTTGACAAAAGGTGCTAGAAAAACTGGCTCTCTACATGCTAAAAACTAAAACTAGATGTGGGTCTATCTCCATGCACTAAACTAAAGTCAAAATGGATTAAAGATCTAAACATTAAAGGTTTGAAACATGCCAAAGCTTTTGTCTGGATGTGGTGTGACAGTGATATGATTTATGTATATTAGAAAGGGAAGTGTAATGTATATTAGTATGTGCATGGTACTGAATAGAAAATAGACTATATTAAATAAATGGCTATAAATAACTCTGCAAAAAGAATAATTTCAATTACCTCAATTTAATACAAAGCAGAAAAATACAATTGGAGGATAAAGTAGAAACTGACAACCACATGTAAGATGTGGAAGAGTCCTTTGTTATTAAAACCCAGTTAATGATTTTACCAACCGAGACTATACAATTTTTTAAAAGAAACATTTAACTTTTGCATGTAGACCTCTAAAGAGCCCAAACTTCTCAATATAGATGTGACTATTTCAGAGAATATAATATAGTCTTTTAACCGCAATTCAACTTTAGGGTTGAAAAGTACTCAGATTTTAGATGTGCTCATGTTTGCTATACATACATATGCATAATTTTATGTACTATGTATAGTACAGTCTTCTATGATTTATGCATTAATGCATTGTACACTTTTATTTAATGTACTACATACTATATGGGCAAATCACATGGAAAATAAATAATAAATGGTTGAAAATATATGAATAATACCCAGATATACAGGAGTGTTAGATGCTTTCCAATAGTCATTGTTTACTCCTTGACTATTGATAGCAACCAGCACTACTCTGAGGCTGTTGCTGTCCAAAGTACTAATATTGGATGTCTTCATAGCTGAACTCTTATATCATTAAATCATGAATATTTTACTCATTTATTTATCTTCTTATTATGAAGTTAAATTTGAACCTAATATGTCAACTATGAGCTCATTGCTCACCATGTATCAGCAATTACAGGCTCTTTCTGTTTTTCTGATGTGGGTATTCACAGCTCTAAAGTTCCCTCATAGGACTGCTTTCATTGTGCCCCATATGTTCTGACAATATGTCCTGGCTTTATCAATTAATTAGAGGAACTATCTTAGTTCTTCCTTAATTTCTTTTTGACCCATAGATCATTCAAAATTGTATTGTTTAATTTCCATACATTTGTGTCATTTCTGTGATTTCTTTTTTTTTAAGTTTTTAAATCTTTTATTTGTTTATTTAGTACAAGGTCTCACTGCACAGCTCAGACTCACAGTGATCTTCCTGCATCAGCCTCACCAGCTCTGGGATTACAGGCATGTGCCACCATACCCATTTTCATGCCCGGCTTGGCACATCCAGCATACTGTGCAGTACCTGGAATTGAACCTGGTTCCTTGCATTTGCCATTCAGGTACTTAGACCACTGAGCTATCTCCCCAGCCCCTCTGTAGTTTCTTTTGATATTGATCATAGTTTCATAGCATCAGGATCTGATAATATGCATGGTATTTTTTTGCATTTACCTAAGTATGCTTTATTAGCCAGCATGTGGTCTATTTTGCAGAAAATGTCCTGTACTCAGACTGTGTATTCTGTTGTCATTAGATAAAACAAAATCTATATATTATTGAATCACATGTGTTTGGATCAACTCTTAAATTTCTTTTAATTTTTTAATTATTTAATTTGTATATTTGTGAAAGTGGGATATCTAAATTCCTCACTATTCTATGCCCACTCTTGTTGTTTTATGAAGTTGAGTTCACCATGGCTTGGTGCATATATGTTTAAAAGTGTTATCTCTTCCCGTTGAATAGCTCTGTTACCAGTGTGTCATGTCCCTCTTTGTCTCTTTTGATCAGCTTTGGTTTAAAGTCCACCTTGCTAAGAATAGGATAGCCACTCTTGTCTGTTTGGAGGTTTCTTTTGCATAAAATATTGTTTTCCATCCCCCTCTGTTTTTAGTCTATAAATTTTTAGATGGTTATATCTGTTTCTTGTATATAGAATAACATTGGATTTTGTTTCTTGATCCATTCTGCTATCTCTGCCTTTTGATTATTGAATTGATCCCATTTACATTAATGGTTACTGACTTATTCCTGTTATTGAATTAATTAGTATCCCTACCTGATGGATTCATTCTATTGGATCTTTTGGCATTGTTAGCTTCATTGTCTCAGTAAAGAATTGAGAATTCTTGAGAATTTTTAGACTACTATATTTATAGTCATGAATTTTTTAAGTGCTTTTATTATGAAAATATCTTTTTCTCCATTAATTTTGAATGGTAACTTCTCACCATATATCAACCTAGGTTGAAAGTTTTTTTTATTGTTCACTTTTTTTTTCTTGAAACAAGACAAAACAAGCTAAATTCCAAGCTGTCCTTGACTTTAAGATTTAAACTGGGAAATGTTTTGTAATTCTGATAAGTTTTCTTTTATAAGTGATTAGCTGCTTTTTTCTTAACAGTTTTCAAGATTTTGGTCTTGTGCTCGATTTCTGATATTTTAATTATTATGTGGCATGGAGTATTTTTTTATCATGGTCATTCAGGGTTCTATACATTTCATTCGTCAGTAAATTAAATTTTTTCTCCAAATGTGCAAAGTTTTCTGCTTTTACCTCTGTAAAGAGGTTTTATATGCCCTTTGTACTGACCTCTGATTTTTTCATTAATTCTACATACTCATACTAATCTTTTTTGAGTCATATAACAGCTATTGGATTGATTTTTTGTGTTCTTTTGTTATTTTTATATACCTTTGATTAATCAATCCCTAATCACTGTTTGGCCTTCTAGATGTGACTGCCCTCATATTAGCCACTTTGGATGCCTAGACTTTCAATGACGTTTTTAATCTCCTAAATTTCTTCTTAGAACTTCTTTAAATGAATGTCATCCTTTTTTATGCTAATCATTCATCTTTTGCATCACTCTTTTTAGCTCCACTAGCTGTTTATTAGCATCCTGTACACTCACTCATCATTTGTTTCATTTCAGTCATTATTTGTTTGATTATAGCTGCTTTTCAATTATGAAGTACCTTATTGAACTGTTTTGTTACCTCCATTAATACCCTTTCAGACATTTCTGCTGTGACTTTTTTCTTTCAATTTGATGCCCTCTGGATCAGCTGTGGAGGAGCTGGGAATTTTGGGAGGCATTTTGTTGCATTGTTTCTATTTGTTGGCTTGCTTGTTTTCTCTGTTGGGGTTTGCAGCTTCTTTAGGCTAATACTCAGTTCTTTGGGGATTAGCTTCTGTTTATGATCCCCAGACATGTACTTGCTTACAGATAAAACCAACTGACAAAACCAATTGTACAGTTGTAAAGACAGTGACAACCATAGCATAAAATATAAAGTGGGTCTAACAAAAGCTAAGAACCAGGGATAAATAACCCTTAACAAAACAAAAAATGATTGTAGTATAGATTCTTAGGCAATTTAGATAGTGACCGATAGTAAGTCAGATGACTATTGAGATGACAAGTGAGACTGTGCATAGTGGGGCACGCCTATAGTTTCGGAGTTTGGGAGGCTGAAAACTGAAGAATCACTATGAGTCCAATCCGTGTAGTGAGACCCTGTAAACCCTGTACTAAATTTAAAACATATCAGACGACTAATTTTGCTGGATATGACCAGCAGTGCAGAAGCTCAAGCAAATCACTGACAAATCCACCATGTCTGAACGTTACAATTACCAAACCTGCCCTCCCACCTCAGAATACAGGCTCTGTGATCTACCTAGTCTGAGCTTGAGCTTCTCAGGCAAAACTTAAGAGATCTATGTATAGCTCTCACCCTCTCTTAACTTGTCATCAAAGGCTGTCTCTCAGCTGTCTCTGTGGTGCAGATCCTCTCACCTCTTCCATCCCATGATGTGGGGCATTAGAAGTGTCCCACTGTTAGTGGTAGATGCAGTGCAGCACCTTTATCCAGTCCCACTGGACACATGATGAACCTGCAGCAGCTGTGGGAGAGTGGAGGCTTCACTCTTCATCGGTGGGGCACCTGAGGCAGCAGGGTAGGTGGGTGGAGGGAGAGAAGCTGAGTCTTTTCCTGTGTTGATGGGTAGAGATATGGGCATCTTGTCCCCTCACCCATGAGGCCCACAAGGCTCCAGTGGTTTTTTTGGGGGGAAGGTGTCTCGGCAGGACTATAGTAAATAATATACAAGCTACAGTAAATAAATCAATGCTGTTTTCTTATATTAATTGATCAACGGATAGAATGAAATGTGTAATCATAGGCCTATTTATATCTTTTCAGTTCGTTTTCAACAAATAAACCATAGATTTTCACTTATAAAGAAAATTTTCTTCACAAAATAATGAAAGCTGACTAATAGTGTGGAAGAATGTATTTCAACCCATATAGTACACTATACAAAAATAACTTGAGGTGACAGTATTTTTAAATACAAAATGTAAAGTAGTACTTACAGAACAAAATGTGATTATATCTTTTTTAAAAGGATTGAACTGGAACAAAAAAAAACAATGTTATCCATAATAGGGATAAAAAAGATGATGAATTCAATTTTATGGAAAGACAGTACTAACACAATGAAAATGTTTGCCATAGAATTGGAGGAAATATACATATAGACATAGATTTATAAAGGGTGATCACAAAGGACTCATTTTATGTTTGCATGTATATTAAATCCTTTTTCGAGTCAGTCTTATCTAAAAACTACTTTTATCAGAAGTAAGTAAAAAAATTTAAACATAGCTTAGACAAAGCAAGGTATCCTAAACTCACAAAAACGGCCCAACATAATTACTCAAAGTACAACAATAAATAAAGAAAGAATAAAATGCCACTTCAAAACCAGTAGGATATTAAAAATAAAAGACTTAGCACAGCAGATTTGGCAACAATAGGAAACAGTGGAAACTCATACACCTATTGTCAATGCAAAATAATTTAGTCACACTGAAGAGCTGTTTGGCAATTTCCTACAATGTAGTCATACATGTTCCTTGCTGTCCTGCTATTCTATCCTATGAATATGTCCATTCACTATGAACAATAATGGCCACAAAACCATCTGTACAATTCTTTTTATTCTTTAACACTTAATAAGAAACAATTTAAAGAAATTAACAGAGCAATGAATTAACAAATTATAGGATATTCTTGGGATAAAATATTCTATAGCATTAAAAGAAACAAATTATTCATCCACATAACAATGTAAGTTGCTCTAAAATATAGTGATGAAAAATATGTTCTTTAAAAAGTATATACCGCATGATTCCATTCAGGTCAAATGCCAAAATAGGCTGGGCCAGCTCAATAGCTCAGCAGATTAAAGCACCTGCATATGCAGGCACAGGGGGCAGGAGTTCAATCCCCGGCCCCACCCCCGGGGTGCACTGAGATGACGATTGAGACTGGGTATGGAGGCGAACACATGTAATCCCAGTACTTGGGCAGCTGAAAATAGGATGATCACTACAAATCTGATCTGTGTAGTGAGACCCTGCAAACATATACATAAAATAATTTTGTTTTTTTAAATGCTAAAATCGGCAGTACTGAACAGGAAGCACAAGAACAGTTGTCTGGAATCTGTAAAACAGGAGAACATCATTTGGAGATGGCAAAATTCTTCTGTATATTGTTTCAAGAGTACATGTAGTTATTAAAGTTCATCAAACTGTGCATTTAGCAGGGTACCTCTTACTACATTTCAATTACACAAACTTAACTTTAAAAAAAAGAAAAATAGATAAAGGTGTGAAAATGAGAGCAAATTAGACATTTTCAGACAGGTCAAATTATAAGACTTCACCAACAAAAATACAGTAGGATGCTTTTCAAGTAAAGCAGTGTCATTCACATGCATGAAACAATCTACCCATTAGTTGTTTTCACCATTGGTGAATTAAGTAAACCTTTAACACATGTTTTTAGGATAACAGCAGAGAGAAATTCATATGGCCCAGATTTGGGTTCACTATTCATTTTGGTTCCCCGTTAGCATTAGAATATGACTTGCTTTTTCTGGAAAAGTTAACAGCACTATTGCATCTGTACTAATCAATTTGTTGTCTTCTATGTTTATTCTTCTGTGTCTTAGTTATATGACTAAAACAGCAAGCTTTCTGTTTTGTTTTGTTTTGTTATCATGGTCCCAAAACTATATGTATTACCTTTGCTCATCTCTAGGCATATTAACAAAATAGGGTTATGTCACCTTCTAAAAAGGATCTCTATTCTGAGAACGGTGAAGAAATTAAGAGATATGGAAACTCTGGGGTCAACAGCAGAGTGAGTACAACTGGTTATGAATCAAAGAACTGAGTCCTAGCTTTTCCTGATATATTCCATTTTAGGACAAGAGGAAGAATATGTAAGGAGAATGAAAGGGAGTAAGGATAAACCCTGGGGAGGACAGTGTCCTGGGAAGCACAGACGTTCCACTCAATTTTGTTCTTGGGTCCTACAGATGAAGAGCGAGCATGAACAGCGCAGATGCATTGCTGATCACAAAAAGATCCGATTTAGGGAAGGGGGGAAACAACATCCTTAAAGAGCAGAATCATAAGACAGCACTCAGAGAAGCTTTGTGTCTCATAAGTACTGTAAGGCAAGTACATAAGGGAGCTCAAAAGTTGGCTTCTGAGCTTACCCCATGAAGGGGAAGTTCAAGTTGCTTTATGCAGTTTTAAGCACTGAGGCATTCTGACAATAAGAGGAGGGAATGAAGGGAACCCAAGGCCTCTTGCAAATGGCCTTGGAAATGCAACACAGGAACATTCAGCATGTGTTCTTGGGGTATTTCAAAGGCCACCTACATGCTGGAGAGCCAGAAGATCTGGTAGCTACTTAATTCCGGAACTTGGAGAGCTGACCAAATAGCTCAGCAGATTAAAGCACCTGCAGGCAGACACAGGCACTGGAGGTTCAATCTCCAGGCCTGCTGTGATGGTCCCGCCTCCAGGGCACGTGGAGATGGCAACTGAGACTGGGTGTGGTGGCACATGCCTGTAATCCCAGCTCTTGGGAAGCTGTAAACAGGAAGATCACTACGAGTCCAGTCTAGTACTGGGACCCTGAATACCCTGTAGACCCTTCCCTAAAATGCAAAAGAAAGAAAAGAAAAAAAAATTCGGAAGCCACAAAAATAAGAGGATCAAAAATGCAGAGAA
>NW_004524588.1:1598463-1602525 GCF_000260255.1 Octodon degus
TAAGATAATTATACTAATTTCCCTTAATTCATTGAAAGGAAAGGTTTGTCCTAATATCGTTTTGACAATAAATGCCAATATCTTGTATGCTGAGTAACTAATTTAAAAATAACAATAAATAATGTATTAATCATTGCTACCTTCCCATTATCTTGTTTTAAAATTTTGAGGTTTTTTTCCTCCTTAAAATAAAATTTTAAAGGACTTTTTTGAAATTATTTGAGTCTCCTATGTACTAGATCATGCCACCTGTGAATGTTGATAGCTTGACTTCTTTCCCCTTGCATACCCCTTTTATTGCTTTCTCTTGCCTGATTTCCCTGGATAATACTCTAAGTACTATTTTGGGCAGAAGTGGTGACAATGGATGCCCTTGTTTTCCTGCTGATTTTAATATGATACTGGCATTTGGTTTATAAAACATGGCTTTTATCAGATCTTCTCTGTCCTTTGTATTTAGCATTTTTTTCATGAATAGACATTGCAGGTTACTAAAGGCCTTATTTGTATCTAATGATATTATCATGTTATTTAGGTGTTTATTTCTGTTTATTTTCTCTATTACATTTATTGATGTATGTATCCTAAGCCAACCTTGTATTCTGAAAAATGAAACTATCTCGGTCATGATGTAGGATCCTTTTATGATTTGTTGTGGTTAGTTATCTAGTAACTTGCTTTTTGTTGTTGTTGTTGTTGTTGTTGTTGTTGGTGTTGTTGTTGTTTGCAAAACTGGGGATTGAACAAGGACCTTGTTCTTGCCAGGCAAGCACCTATTCTACTGAGCTATGTCCCCAGCCCCTCAGTAACTTGTTAAAAAGTTTCACATCTGTGTTCATTGAGGAGTTTGACCCACAGTTTTCTTTTTTACTGAGCTCTTGTCTGGTTTTGGTATTAGCGTAGTGCTAGCTTCCATGAGTGAGTTTGGTAGTACCTTCATGTTAAATTTCATTACAGAATTTGAAAAGCATTGACATTAGATCTTCCCTGGTGTTCTTGTGTAATTCAAAAATGAATCCATTTTGTTCACAGCTTTTATTGGTTGGTGAGA
This sequence comes from Octodon degus, assembly GCF_000260255.1. Taxonomy (NCBI): domain Eukaryota; kingdom Metazoa; phylum Chordata; class Mammalia; order Rodentia; family Octodontidae; genus Octodon; species Octodon degus. The sequence goes on from NW_004524588.1 coordinate 1,599,515, forward strand.
TTTTTATTACTGCATCAATGTCATTCTATGTTAATCCCCTGGTCAGTATTTTTGTATCTTCTTAGTTCCACTTTTGCAATTCCATATGTGTCTAAAAATCTGTCCAATTTTCTAGATTCTCTAAATTATTAGAAGACATGTCACTGAAATGATTACTTATAATTCTCTGGACTCTAGGGATATCTTCTAATTTTATGGTTTTTATTTCTAATTGTAACAATATGGGTCTTTTCTTCCTTTTGGGGGTTACAGCTTTGATGAAAGGGTTATCTAATTTATTTATTTTTTAAAGAACCAGCCTTTCTGCAATTTCTCATAGCTGGATCTTGGAAACAACCCAAATGCCCATCAATTGAGGAATGGATGAAAAAGATGTGGTATTTTTACACAATGAAGTATTATTCAGCTATTAAAAAGGATAAATGTGAGGTTTTTATTGGTAAATGGATGCAACTAGAGCCCATACTCTTAAGTATAATAAATCAAACCCACATATGCAAACATCATATTGTCTCCCTAGTGTAAGAACCTGAAAAAGTAAATAAAATCTAGAGGATACAATAGATTCTATGAAAAGAGAATCAGTCTATTCAAAAGGGAGGAATTACTGAGATGACGAGAAAGACAGGAGAGGGAGGGATGGAGAGAAAAAGATATATCTATGTATGTATGCAGGATGGCTTGGATAATTTTACTGTACATTTCTGCTACTCTACAGAAAGGAGCAGTTAATGTTCAACTTTGTTTCCTTTTTTCATTTTTCTTTCCTCTGTCTATTCTTAATTTATTATAACTTTCTTCATTTTTTTCTTTCTTTTCCAAATTTTGCATGCATATATCTTGGCAATCTAAAAAACTAAGGGGAGATAGCTCAGTAGAATAAGCACTTGCCTGGTAAGTGCAAGGTCCTGAGTTCAATCCCCAGTACCGCAAAAAAAAAAAAAAAAAAAAAAAAAAAAAAAAAAAAAAACCTAAGTTAAAGATAACACTATGCAATACAACAAATACTACTGAATTCATATTATTTTGTTTAGTGAATTCAGTATCATATTAATTTTTACTACTATTTTGTATTTTCTTTTAAAAAAAGAGAAAAGAAAACTCACTTCTCGATTCATTATTTCTTCTCACTGATTTTTTTTTTTAGTCTCAGTTTCATTAATTTTTTCTGTGATCTTTATTTTTTGCTTCCTTGTGCTAATCTTTTATTTGCGTTGTTCTTGTTTTTCTAAACTTTGAGGATTCATCACTAAGGTATTTATTTGAGATATTTCTGTTTTACAGATGCAGACATTCATAACTGTAAACATCCCTCTTCGTACCTCTTCTCCTTGTGTCTTGTAAGTCCTATCATGATGTACTAGCATTACTATTTGATTCTAGCAACCGATTAATCTTTTCCTTGATTTCTTCTGTGACCCATTGAGTCTATAAAAGTGAATTATTTAAAATCATGTTTAATTTCCATGGATTTTCACCACTGATTTCTAGTTTCTTTGCATTATGATTTGATAATATGCACAGGATTATTTTACTTCTTTTATATTTATTTATATTTATGTAAGTATGTTTTATAGGCTAATATATGACTAACTTTGGAAAAAGTTTGGTGTACTACCGAGAAGAATTTTTTAGTTCAACTCTGTAGATAGCTATTGCATTTGCTTGAAAATGTTGTTGAACCCTAGTATTTCTATCTTGATGTTTTGTCTAGTTACTAAACTTATTTGTCAATATGGAGACCACTTACTTTGAGACTTCTTAGTCAAAGTTGTCTTTGGGTTGCTTTTTGATTGTTAATTCCTTTAGTATTTTTTCTTTTTTATATAAACTTCTCATCCTAGTTGATGTATTTATTCCATTAGATCCATTGGCATAATTGATGTCATTTTTCCTGACTAGCATATTCCTGAGCACTTTTTCCAGTACCAGCTTGGCAGCCATAATATATTTTCTTTCTGTAATTTAAGACTGGATGTCTCTCTGTAGTTCAGACTGCCCTTCAACTCCCTATGTTATCTAGGCTAGTCTCAAATTTGCAGAGATCATAGTGCCTTAGTTCTGCAGTTACAGACATGAACTACCACATCCAGCCCAACAATCATAAATTTCTTAAGGTGGAAATTCTTAATTTCTCCATAAGTTCTGAATGTTGGTTTTGCAGCATATGTTAATTCAGGCCAAAATTTATTTTGTTTTTGACCTTAAAAAGTTTCTCTATAAGTTCTTCTGGCATTTAACCTTTTTGTTGAGAAGTCTGCAGTGATTCTAACAGGGTTGCTTTTATATGTGATTTATTTCCTACCAGCTGTTAGCATTCTGTCCTTGTTTAGGCTCCTACAATTTTAACTATAATATTTGTTATGGAAAGGGCATTTTGTGATCATGAATATTTGAAGTTCTGCATGCCTCATTTACATTTATATTGCTTTTCCCCATACTTGGAAATTTTCTTTGATTTCTAAAAATAGAATTTTATGCCATTTGTTATATCTTCTGTTTTTCTTAAATTCCTATTAATCATAGTTCAGTCTTCTTTGATTTATACAGCAGCTGTTATAAACACTTTTCATGATCTCTTGCTGGTTTCAAAGCATCTCTTCATGCATTGTCTCTGGCATCAGTGTTGTGTTGTAGTTCTGACATTCTCTCTGCATATTTTTCCTGAAAGGCATTTTCCATTTTGGAGCATAGAGGGCAATATCCAGGGCAGGTAGGTGTGTGTGTATGTGTGCATGTGTGTGTGTGTGTGTGTGTGTGTGTGTGTGTGTGTGTGTACTTGTGTGATGCACATATGTACTTGAAGATTGCTAAAGAATAAAATTATATCTGACTTCCGGGAACCCCCAGACCAAGTCCTAGCCCAGGTCCGGTGACTGTGTGGAGAGCTTCCTGCTACCCTGCGCCGGCAGGACCAGTCCCAACCCAGGCGCAGCGTGGGCCGGACCCTCTCCCGCCCCCTCGGGCCGCCCCCCACCCCTTCCGCCGAGTAGGAATTTCTGCTGACTTCC
>NW_004524588.1:1622002-1635133 GCF_000260255.1 Octodon degus
TCAAAGTGGTTGGGATAGATATATAGTTACATTCTGTTAATGAATAGAATGATTTGTTCTAATGGTGTTTGTAAATAGGATCACAAGTCCACATCTTGTACAGCAATTAACCACTAAGAAGAATATATGTAGTGTATTATTTGTTGAAAAATTAAAAAAAATAAAAAAATATAAAGAATAACGTTATAGGTGCTCGGGTGCGGGTGGAGCTGCAGGTGCGCAGGCCAAAACTTAGGACCCACAACCGAGCGTCCGAGGCGATGAACTCTTCAAGTCTGAAGAAAAAAAATGGCCTCCAATAAAGCTACATTGCAAAAAATGGGAAAGAAACAAAATGGAAAAAGTTAAAAAGTTGAGGAAGCAGAACCTGAAGAGTTTGTGGTAGAGAAAGTACTGGACCGACGTGTAGTGAATGGGAAAGTGAAGTATTTTCTGAAGTGGAAGGGATTTACAGATGCTGACAATACATGGGAACCTGAAGAAAATTTAGATTGTCCAGAGTTAATTGAAGCATTTCTTAATTCGCAAAAAGCTGGTAAAGAAAAAGATGGTACAAAAAGAAAATCTTTATCTGACAGTGAATCTAATGACAGCAAGTCAAAGAAAAAAAAAGATGCTGCTGACAAACCTAGCAGTTTTGCTAGAGGTCTTGATCCTGAATGAATAATTGGCACCACAGATAATAGTGGAGAATTGATGTTTCTCATGAAATGGAAAGATTCAGATGAGGCTGACTTGGTGCTGGCAAAAGAGGCAAATATGAAATGTCCTCAAATCATCATTGCTTTTTATGAAGAGAGGCTAACTTGGCATTCTTGTCCAGAAGATGAAGCTCAATAACTTACATCATTTTTATATATATTTATATGTATATATAAAATATGGGTCTTGGTTTTGATTTACTAATGTGAAAAAAACATTCTAATGAAAATCAAGTTTAATATGTCAGTTTTAAAAGTAGTATTTGGGGGAGTTGTTGGGTTTTGTTTGTTTTGCATCTATAGCACTGGTTACTTTGAACAAATAAAGTTTTGTAGTTGCTTCCTTTATCAAAAAAGAGCATTTGGCAGCCTGATACATTTCCTCTGCTTCTCTAAATGTTGGGGATTGTCCATAGTCCAACTCGTATACTTAAGGACTATTCTGAGTTTTTTGTTTGTGTGTATATAAATAAAAATCTTATGTAAGTGGTTTTTGTTTTGGTTTTAAACATTTGCCAAAATAAAAACTATGAATGATAACCTCATGTTTGAGACACCATCATTCTGAGCAACCTAAGAAATCACTTCCAGTTAAATAGAAAGTTTTCTGAAGCCATAACCTTTTAAGTTAAATAGATGGTTTTGTGGTTAATTGGACAGTTTAAAGTAGGTATTTTCAAAGCAGCCATATCAGAATCTGTATCTGTCTTTAGTCACAAAAATGCAATTTACTTCCAAAACTCCCCCGCAAAAAAGTCTTTATCTAGCTGGGCATGGTGGCACATGCCTAGTCTCCCAGCCCTTGGGAGGCTGAAGCTGGAGGATCCTGGGAGTTCAAGACTAGCCTGGGCTACAAAGTGAGCACAAGGCCAACCTGAACTGCATCGTGAGACCCTGACTCAAAAAGAGAAAAAAAAAATTCTTATCTGTACCAACAACTTTCCCACCCAAATAAGGTAGCAAGTCAAAACTTGGTTTGTTTGAACTTGCTCAGACTTAACAAGGGAACATTAAAAGTTCCTCACGACTCATTACTTCGCAGCAAGTTGAAATCTGCACTCAAAAGTCAGGATTCATGTATGTCTTGACTTGGCTCTCAGAAATCTACTGAGTGGCTGGCGGTGTTCACAATTTAAGACCTAGAATAAATGAGCAGACACACTTGTAATCTAAACTATTGACCTGCATGTTATTTCTTGATCCCAACTTGTTCCTCACATGTAGGTTCAATCTTCAGTATTTGAGTTACTGTTTTCAGCAGAAGCCAGGAAAACAACATTGTAGTAGTCAGAATGTTATCCTAATGTATATTGTTTACTTTATTGTAAATAATGGTGAGCAGTGGTCAATAAATAGTTTTATATTCCTTTTTTAAAAAAAGGAATAACGTTATACATATGACTTATATCTTTTACCTGGTCTTAAATGTATTGATCTTCTTGAAGTTCCCAAAAGTACATGGCTTCTTTCATAGGAAAATGTTGGAGTCTTTCTATGAAAAATGGCAATAACAAGACAAATTCATAGTGTTGATGACTCAAAGTATAACCAGGCTTCCTTGAAATATTTAGTCACCCATAATTTTATTTCTAAAATTTTACTAACAGACAACTAAAACAGAAGAATGCAAATTACAGAGAAGTGAAACATGGAAAAACTCCATAACAGTGAAAGAGAATATGTATTTATTTACATGTGACCAAATAAAATGTAGCCTTCTCTCTGACTTAAGTTATAAACCGTACAATCCTATGGTGGAATATATGAATAAGAGCTCATTTGAGACAATTGAGCTAACACTGATTTTCATAAAGGCAGTATTGAAATTCATAGATTAGAATACCTTCATGACTTCCTGCTGACATTAGCCACAAGTGAAAAAGAGAAATAAAACAAATTTTCATGCTAACTTCAAGAACACACAGAATTCAAAGGCAGATAAAAATAACGAGATTATCATAAATCTGTGGAAATCCAGAAGATCTTCAATGCCTACTTCAATATTTTTTACATTGGAAAACTCAGAAGAAATGAAGAAATTCCTAAAAACTTACAAATTACCAAAGCTGAATCAAGAAGACATAAAAATTCTGAATAACTCAATATCAATCAATGAAATTGAAAATGTAATGAAAACCTTACCAACAAAGAAAGATGAATCCATCTTGAATCCATCATGTATGGATGGATTCACTGCTGAATACTCCAGAAAATTTAGAGAACACTTAATGCCAAAGCTTCTCAAAATATTTAATAAAATTGAAAGGGAAGCAATAGTCCCTAACTCACTCCTGGAGGAAAATATTACCTGATACCAAAACCAGAGAAGGACCCAACCAAAAAAGATAACTCCAGGCCAATTTCCATTATATATGCAAAACTCCTTCCTCAATAAGATTATAGAAAACACAACACAGCAAATCATTCAAGAAGATCATACACCATGACAGAGAGAGATTTATCCCAGGAAGGCAGAGATGATTCAACATGTAATATAGCATATCAACAGACCAAAGACAAAAATCATATGATGATCTCAGTAAACACGCAAAAAGCTTTTGGCAAAGGTCAACATTTATTCAATGATAAAAACTAAACAGAAAATTGGAGTAGACAGTCTTTATCTCAATCTGATTAAAACCATCTATGACAACCCAACAGCCAAAGCTAAACTAAATTGACAAAAACTGAAATATTTACCCTAAAATGGATGTCCACTATCACCACTCCTATTTAATATAGTTTTTGAAACACTAGCCATGGCAATTAGAGAACAAAATAAAAGGAATAGAGTTAGAACAGAAAAAGTAAAAGTATCATTATTCACAGATGGCATGATGCTCTACAAAGAAGACACCAAAAACCACCAAAAGACTTGTGGGTTTAATAAACTAATTCACTTATGTAACTGGATACAAAGTCATCACTCAAAAATCAATAGCATCCCTATAAACAAATGACAAACTCATTGAGAGAGAACTTAGGGAAACCACAGTTTTCACAATGGCATCCAAAAAAATGAAATACTTGGAAATCAGACTAATAAAGAAAAATAAAAAAATTCATGTATTGGAAATTATAGTACCCTAAGAAAAGAGATCAAAACAGAAAATGGAAAGATATCCCATGCTCATGAATAGGAAAAACCAATATTGTGAAAATAGTCATACTCCCAAAATTGTTAAACAAATTTAATGCAATTCCTAACAAAATACTATCAACATACCTCACAGACCTAGAGAAATCATTCCCAAACTTTATTTGAACCCAAAAGAGACCTAGAATAGCAAAGGTAATCCTAAACAACAAACACAAGGCCAGAAACATCACAATCCTTGACTTCAAATTACACTACAAAGCTATTATGATAAAATCAACATGGTACTGACAAAAAAAAAAAACAGACCTTAGGCTCAGTGGAACATATTAGAAAATACAGACAAAACTACAAAGACATACAGCCACCTTATCTTTGACAAAAGTGTCAGACATGTTCACAAAAGGAAAGATAGCCTCTTTAATAAATGGTGCCAGAAAAACTGGCTGACTACATGGTAAAAACTAAAACTAGACCCACATCTATCACCATGCAATAAAACAGTCAAAATGGATCAAAGATCTAAACATTAGAACAAAAAAATCTATTGGGAAAGAAAATAGGTTGAAATCTTGAAGACAGGTATAGGCAGAGATATTATGAGCAAAACCCAGACTGCATGGGAAATATGTCAATGAATCAACAACTTGGATCTCATCTTATTTCTGCTCTCAAAAGAAAACACCAACACAGTGAAGGAAACCCATATAATTTTCAATACTTTTAGCCAATTGTCTCTCTGACAAAAGTCTTCTATCTAGAATATATATAGAATTGAAAAATATCAGAAACTCCAAATTCAAAGACCCAATCAAAAGTGGGCATCTTAGATGAATATAAACTTCTCAGATGAAGAAATAGGAATGGCAAATAAATATATGAAAAGATGTTCAACATCATAGGTCTTTCAAGAAATGAAGTTTAAAACAACACTAAGATTCCATCTCACCACACAAAGAATGGCTCTCATCAAGAAATCAACCAATAACAAATGAGGGAGCAGCTAAGAGTCTTAGTGAATCCTTCTCCACTGTTGGTGGCAGTGTAGAATGGTACAACCTCTGTAAAAATTAGTGTGCAGATTCATCAAAAACTCTAGGATTAGAGGTCCCATTCCACGTAGCTATTCTCCTTCTGGATATCTTTCCAGAAGAATAAAAGACAATACTCTAGTGATATATGTGCACCCATATTTATAGCAGCACAGTTTGTAATAGCTAAGTCTTGAAAACAACTCAAATGCCCATTGACTGAGGAATAGATGAAAAAGTTGTGGTATTTTTATACAATGGAGTACTGCTCATCTATAAAGGAAGGTAAACTCCAGATGTTTATAGGTGAATGGATGCAACTGGAGACCATACTCATAAGGGAAATAAATCAGACTTACACGTGTAAACGCCATATTGTTTTCTTGGTTTGAGAAACTGAAGGAGTAATGAAGATCTGAAACATAGAAAAGAGAGTGTGAAATGAGAAGAAATTGTTCAAAAGGAAAAAGGAACTTGGGGAAAGCAGAAAAGACAGAAGGAATGGGGGGATAAATGCACATCACTTATACTAGTAGTGTGACTTAGTTCATTTAAAATCCATCTTCCTTGGATTGGAGAAATTTTTATGCCCCTGTCTTGTACCCTAAGAAAATACTTTAAAGATAACAACACATAATGCACTGACTTTTTTTATTTTCCTGTTATTTTGTTAAGAAATTTTGTATTACTTTGTTTCACAAAATAAAAGAAAATTTCAAATTGTACAAAGTAGAACTATATTATATAAAAATCTTACACAATATTACATTCATGTTTTATAAATATAACTTAATGTATGATTATATTTTGTGCTTTTAACATATAACAGCTTTACTGAACTAAAATTTGCATATCACACAATTAAAAACTTAATTTATATGGGATTGACTAATAAATTTGGAGTTATTTCTATGCCCTATTTATGGTTATCAGTCATACTTCCTATGTTTTCACTTTTTTGTGAAAGCATAGGAAGTATGACTTCTCTATTAATATTCTTTTATTTATTCATTAATGAATAGACACATCATAACACTTCCCTTTTTAATCATTTCTAAATTAAATCAGTCTCCTTTAAGTTCACACAAAGGTTTTTACATTTCTTTGTAGTGTTTAAAATTTGCAATGGGTATTATGTAAATATTTTTGTTAATTTTATTTTGTATAATTTACAATATTTCCAATTTCTGAACATTTAATAACAGGACACAGACCACATGATCTTTTCTTTTCTTAATATTATCTCTTGAATGCTATGTTAACATTTTAGGGCCAGCCAAATAGCTCAGCATATTAAAGCACTAGCAAGCAGGCTCAGGGTTCAGGGGTTCAGTACCCAGACCTGCTGTGCCGGCTCCACCTGGGCGTACTGAGACAGCAAATGAGACTGGGCATGGTGGCGGGTGCCTGTAATCCCAGCTCTTGGGAGGTTGTAAGCAGGCAGATCACTAGGAGTCCTATCTAGCAGTGAGACCCTGAACACCCTGTCGACCCTTCCCTAAAATACAAAAAAATAAAAATAAAAATTTAAAAAATAATTTTAACTATTTAATTTTTGTAATTTAATTTACATATCACCTTTGCCATATAATAAGTGTAATAACAGGTATACTTAAAAGATCATCTTAATTACATGTTTGAGACTCATACATTATTATAAATATCTGTTCCTATGGCAACCTAGTTGTTATCTGCCCTAGTAATATACGAGCTTATGATAACAAAAACACCAGTTTCCCTACATGATGTTTGATTAAAAGAATATTATAATCATGGATCTGATATTCTTGAAAATTATAATGGATTGTGGTAAATACCTAAAAACATTTGAAAATGTAATCCAAAATGTAAGCTACACATCCCTAATAAAGATATTCTAAGAATTCTTAATGTAGAAGCTAATAATATGAATAGGATAATTGGAAGAAATTAGCCTCATGAATGAGGAAACTTTCAAAAAAAAATTTAGGTTAGGTGTTATATTTGACAATTATTTTATTGCCAATGATTACCAAGTCTATAAGCAATTCTTCATTCCTTATCTGAAACTTTAGGTATCAATTGTAGATTAGGAAAATTTTATGTACATAACTAAATATTTTTATTCTTACTGTATCCTACATCCATACATACACACTGGTACCATATAACTGATAAATTACACATTAATCATTTTAAAATATCAAAAAAAGGATTAACATGAAAGTAATGTTACTGTAAGAAGCTTCTCATATTTAAGTGTTATATGTACATATCCATCTCTAAAAAATTATGTGAATATATATCTTGTAGTTATTCTGCTATATTTTAATGTTTTACAGTATATAAAGCAAAAATAACTTTTAAAAATTCATAAAATAATTGAAAGCAAAAACTATTGTTAAATTGTATCTTGATTATATACAATTTGTTAAATTTTTTTGAGAGGAAAAGTATGTAAGTTTACAATTTGTTATTAATTAACCTTTCTCTAGAATATGCTAAAATGATTGGTCACTGTCAGGAAAATATTTCACATTCTTATTTCTTATCATTGTTTTCCAGCCACCAATAAATTCAGATAAAAGTCCAGATGTCAATATACCTATTGCACTTATCAGAGCAGATAACTTTGGTGGCCACCAAAAAGTGAGAATTCCATCAGCTGAAAATACCTTTCTTCTCTTGACATGGCCCGTGCAATTCATCAGGCTATGAATCAATTTCCTAAATCTGCCAGTATACATCCACACTTAAGACCATTTCCGATAAGCTCTTTATGGTGCCACCCATTGTTGGTAAGAGAATGTCCCGATTTCCGGTGTCACTGCCAACAGTTTTTAATGTATTTATTTGAAATACTGTGTGTGTCTTAGTCTCAAATATTCATAACCAATTACTTTCTTAAAATCCCAGATACAATAACAAATAAACCAAACAGTAAGACTTCCAAATGAATGGGTTCATAAATTTCTTTAAGAAAATGTATTTTGCCAGACACCCCAGCTGAATTTCACTCAGAAGACAGATGCCTTACACATGAAAGCCTCAAGTCTTCTGTAGTTGATGTTAAAGGAAACACTGAAATCCATGTGTAACATAAAATAGAGATATATTTATTTGCATTATTATACTGGTCTTATATTATCTATGTATTTTAATATGGCTTCTTGAATTCTGGACAAATAGTATTTCAAATTCTAACAGATAAAAGGCAACAAAAATATCAACTAGCATATGCTTTAAAACACTTCAAAACTGGACCTGTACAGAAACTCATTCACACATGGTACAAAATGCTTCCTGCACAGCACCAGAGTTATCTATTACTTTGTACACATCGTTTTTCCTCAAACATTCAATATTAAGAAGATAATTTATTGTCTACTAATATTAAGAGGATACATTTATTGTCATATATATATATAAATACACACTTATTTAGATCCAATTTTCCAGGTTCACTAAGTCAGATTTCTCACTTACTCAACATTTTTGAAGTATATAACTTACGTGTACTTTTTAATTGCTAAGAAATTGTATACAGAATAATCTCATCTTTATTATTTGATATTAATGTAAATATCCAGTAAAACATGAGACATTTATTTGCATTTTAAAAGATGTGCACACCTGTTGTCCCATGAAGCACTCACTTCGGTGAATGAGTTCATTCACACATCAAGAACTCTCTTTGTCTGCCTCTCTTCGGCCCAGTAGGACAAATTCTTCCAAGAGAAGCAAATATTCCCAGATTTCATCTTCTTTCTAGCATCTCCAGCCCACTTCTGCTCCATGAGACTCACAAGAGCTTCAAAAATAGATAAAGAACGATACACTGCCTGGGCAAAATGACTAATAGCATTACACAATTGCTGAGGAATAGCTTGATGTGCTAGAAGCAGGCAATAGTTAATATCAACAAATTGGCACAAAAATAAATGGAGGGGGGCAGGGAGATGGCTCAGTGGAATAAGTGCTTCCTTGGCAAGAGCAAGGACCTGAGTTCAATCCCCGGTTCCACAAAAATAAATAAATAAATAAATAAATAAATAAATAAAATGGAGGGTCTGTCCTAGGCCAGCATGGCGAGGCCAACATGTGGCAAGATCCATGGTTGGCTTAAGGACAGATTAATCTTTAAGCCAACAGCTACAGCTAAGACTAGCAAACACTCCCTGAAGTTCTGGCACCTCAAAGCAAGATAATGTGGCTGCTGTGGACTTGACTCACACAAATTCCTTCTAACTCATTAATCACAGTTACAATCAGGTCACTTGTTAACCACGATCTTCTCCTGTGTGCTTTTACAAAAATGCATTGTTCTTCAATTCTTGAACCTTGATTGCATCCGCAGTTCATCCCCAGCACTTCCTGTAGCCCACCAGCACACCACTGTAATCAAACAGTGTGCCTGAAAAGGCCAAGGACACAGTGGCTTGTTTTAGCTCATTGGGCTTTGAAAATCTTGATTCCCTTGTAACTAAAATATATTTTGTTTGTGTTTTATTCTGTCATCATACCCCTGAGCTGGTGGTCCCAGACTAGGCTCCCAGTACAAAATATTTCATTAATAACAGAGGAATAGTGAATAGAACAAATGGATAAATATAGCAACATCTGAATAACAGAGATGGTAGAGAAAAGCATGGAGTTTCATTCTAAAGGACTGACCCTGCACACACACACAGCAGTTCTGAGCAATAAAATAATACAATAAATCTTGAAATTTCTCACAAATACTCAACATTGACAAATGAAACATCAATGAGTCAAAATAAGCCAGAATGTATATATTACAAGGCAAGAATACTAGGAATTGAATAAAAGCATACACTTTGTGTAGAATTAATAATGTCTCCTTTCAACTTACAAAGTTTTATTCTAGAAAGAAAAGGACAAATGCAATTGGGTGGTTGTGTGGATTAGGAGCTAGTATCAAAAGTTTATGTACTTTTACAGAAGAGACAGATCTGGTATTATCAGAAAGACTATTCTAACTGATGATGAACTTTCCCTGAGTCCCCAGCCATACCTTTTACTGTGATTAGAAACACTTTAATCTGTACTTGAATAAGTCAAATATGAGAGAACAATATCTTTATATATTTCTTTATTAAGATTACACTTAACTGAATTTAGAAAACATAAGTTTATTTCACATTGGTTTTTTCATTCATGACAAGTTCCATAAACAAGTTCTACAAACTGACTATACCAAATTCTAGTTATGAAAATTAGCTAATACAGGAGCCCAGCAGCCAGTGGGGCTGGGTGCTGGTCCACTTCAGTGGGGTGCAGCTGGACGAGCGAAACCAAGGAGCCAGACCCAAGCCAGGCACGACCTGATGAGTTGGGGCTCAGTAGAACTAGACCTGGTTAGCTGAAGCGTACTGCTAGGCCCAACAGGGCCCATGCTGAGACCCAGATGTATGGTCAGGATCCTCACAGCATGGAGGTGGCAAGGGTAATGAGTGAACTACTCTCTTTCAAGAGAGTAACCAATGAGTTACAGTTGAAATTAAACAATATCTGTTAATACAAGGAAAATTCAAACACAGTTCATGCAATTTGTGGGATGCAATGAAAGTGGTTCCCAGGGGAAATTTTATAGTGTTGAACTTACACATTAGGAAAACAGAAAAAGAACAAATAAATACCCTAATAGTGCATGTCAAGCTTTTAGGAAAAGAAGAGCACACCAAGCCCAAAGCCCAAAGATGGGAGTTAATTACAAAGATTAAAGAGGAAATTAATGCAATTGAGAGAAAGGAAACAAGACAAAGAATTAATGAATAAAAATGTTGGTTCTTTGAAATATTGAATAAAGTTGATAATCCCCTAGCCAACCTCATCAAAAAAAGAAAAGAAAAACTCAAATCTAAGCAATAAGGAATGAAAAGGGTGCAATTACTAAGACACTAGAAATTCAAAATCATCAACAACTATTTCAAAAATCTTTACTCTCACACAATCAAAGATATGGAAGAAATGGACAGATTCCTGTATAGGTGCAAATAACCAAAATTGAATCAAGAAGATACAAAAACTCTGAATAACCCAATATCAGTCAATGAAACAGAAAATGTAACAAAAAGCTTAGCAACAAAGAAAATACCAGGATTGACAGCTGAATCCTACAAGAAATTTAGAGATTTAATTGCAAGTCCTCAAACTCTTCAAAGAAATTGAAAAGGAAGCAATACTCCCAAAACCATTCCTAAAGGCAGGTATTACACTGATGGCAAAACTAGAGAAAGATTTAACCAAGTTCATGAACAAAACCAAACTACACTGGAAAGACTTCAAAGAATCAACAACTGGGATCTCCTTTTATTGAGAAGTTTCTGCATGTCAAAAGAAATCACCAACAGAGTAAAAAAGACAGCCCACAAACAGGGAAAAATATCTTAACCAACAATCACTCAGATGAAAGACTTCTATCTAGAATATGATAAGAACTTAAAAAAAATAGGCCCCAAAATTTAAAGACTCAATCCAAAAATGGGCATCTGAGATGAATATGCACTTCTCAGAGGAAGAAATACAAATGGCACATAAATATATGAAAAAATGTTCTATAGCACTAGCCATTTGAGAAATACAAATTAAAACAACACTGAGATACCATCTCACCCTAGAAAGAATGCTACCATAAAGAAATAAAATAGGGGGGCCTGCCCCTTAGCTCAGTTCTTTAAGTGGCTTCTTCAACAAAGCAGTCAGGCTCAGGTTGCTGTGGTTCGATCCCCACAACTCAAGCCAACCAAACCTTCCCTGAAAGCATTTGGAGCAAAATAAATAAATAAATAAATAAATAAATAAATAAGGAGTAGCTCAGTCCCACAAGTGACACCAGGCCACCAGTAAGTGTTATGGGCATTATTCATGTCCATGACATACTAGAATTTTGTGTGATATCCTATCCCCAAACTGTTAGAAGTGCTGGAGATTCATTTATCATTCCAGTATTTATCTTATGCTTTATTCTTACTAATTCCGTACTATCATGAAAACTTTTTCTTAGTTCAATTGTTTTGAAACACTTAGTTTTTAATTAATTAATATTTAATTTTCTGAATATTGCTTAATCTTGATTTTTGTTTTAAGATTTATACTGTATTCCTGAACAGACCCAGAGCGCAGGCCCGGCAACTGAGTGAGACAATCAGGGCCACGGGATCCTTAATAGACCCAGAGCACAGGCCTGGTGAGTGAGTGAGACAACCGGTGCCGCGGGATCCTGAACAGACCCAGAGCACAGGCCCAGCAGTGAGTGAGACGACCCAGGGATGCGGGATCCTGATAGACTCAGAGCACAGACCCAGTGAGTGAGTGAGACCACCGGGGCTCTCCGGATCCTGAACAGACCCAGAGCACAGGCCTGGCAAGTGAGTGAGATGACCCAGGCCTGTGGATCCTCATTCAACCCAGGCTGCAGGCCCAGCAGGGAACCCTTCAGCAGAACTCCCTGCAAAGAGGCTAGAGGCAAGACCCACGCAGCTGATTCAGGAGCAGAGCATCTTCCCAGAGAGACACAAAGGGTTCAACTCTAAGGCCTGCAGCAGAAAGAAGTGGAGCACAAAGCCAGAACCAAACAACACCCACCTGGAGGAATCTGAACTTCATAGATCCCGACCTGGTGCTAAGGTAATAACTCTATCTAAGCTCTACACCAAAGCTCAGAAGACAGTGATATACAAAATGACAAATAGAAGGAACAAAATGCAGTCTCAGGCCCCAAGTCTACCCAGTACAAATGCAGAAGACACTAGCACTGAGGAAACTGGAAATCACACACCAGATATCTCTGAAATAATAAGCGTTGACAGTAAAGAATCAACTGCAGAAAGGCATGGAAGAAATCAGTTCAGAAATAATTTTGGAACTAAAAAATGTAGTGGTAACTATAATCAAAGAAGTACTAAGTGCTTCTAAAGAATACACTGATAAAAAAATAGAGAATATAAAAATGATGGAACCCCTGAATAAACAATTTAGGAAGGAAATAGAATATATGAAACAGGTTCAAAGTGATATACAGGAAATTAAAACCTCAATCACAAGCAGGCAAAACCATTTGAGGGAAAGTGAAAATAGACTTTCTGACCTGAAAGACACCATCACAGCTAGTGAAAAAGTAAGAAAAGATCTCTTTAAAACAACTAGGATGCATGAAAAAATAATTCAATACCTGCAAGATGATGCAAAGATGAACAATGTGAGAATAATAGGCATCAATGAGAAGGAAGGAGTCAATACAAATGATATAAAAAGAATATGGGCAGAAGTAATAGCAGAAAACTTCCCAAATATGGGGCAA
>NW_004524588.1:1639978-1641018 GCF_000260255.1 Octodon degus
TGTCCAGGTCCATGACATACTAGAACTTTGTGCGATATCCTATCCCCAAACTGTTAGAAGTGCTGGTCATTTATTTGCCATTCCAGTATTTATCTTGTGCTTTATTCTTAGTAATTCTTTACTATCATGAAAACTTTTCCTTAGTTCAATTGTTTTGAAACACTTTTTAATTAACTAATATTTAATCTTCTGAATATTGCTTAATCTTAATTTTCATGTTAGTATTTATACTGTACCTTTGACTTACAATCTACTTAAAAGACATGGTATGATATTTTCTCCTAGTATTAGGAACTTTTTTTTTTTCAGTACCGAGGATTGAATGCTGGACCTTGCACTTGCCAGGCAAGAACATATTCTACTGAGCTATCTCCCTGGCCCTTACTCTAGAAACTTTAAAAAGTATATTTCCATTTTCTGTTGACTTTAAAAAAAAAAGAGGTCTGTACCTATGTTATTTGCTTATTATTTCTTGCCTATATCTTGTAATATGAGAAACTACTTTGGCAGTAACAATACACAATTTACTAACCATTGTTACTCTCCTAAAATCTTGTTTTGAGAATTTGTACCATTGTTTTTATTTTTTCTTTAAAACAAAAATAACTGATGTCAAAAAAAATGAAGAATTGAAATACTTCCATGACAAAGAACAACTAAAGAATTTCATGATGACAAAGCCAAGCCTACACAGATTATTAAAAGATGTTCTAGAGAAGGAACAAAATGACTATAAGTCCATGAATGAGAATGGAAAGAACCTACCAATAGGACAAACAATTAAACACAGGAGACTAAGAGGTATACAAAAGCAGTCTTTCAGTTATTGTTTTGTATACAGTAGCAAAATATTCCTATAAGCATACTGTACAAATTGACTTCTCCTGCACCCTATGGGTCATGATTCCATCTGAGTCTACTCCTAGCCACCAGTAAGTGTCATGGACACTGTCCAGGTCCATGACATACTAGAACTTTGTGCGATATCCTATCCCCAAACTGTTAGAAGTGCTGGTCATTTATTTGCCATTCCAGTATTT
>NW_004524588.1:1641118-1645132 GCF_000260255.1 Octodon degus
ACTGAGCCATTTCCCCAGCCCCTTTAATGACCTTTTAAATGGGTTCATCTAATATATTTAACATAGTCCTGCATAACTATCATTTTGAGAGCTCTTTATTCTTCATCCAGGAGCATACAGCAACTTCTCTTGCCTTCTGAATTATGCACTTTGTTATTTTCTATATTCTACGTCTGAAAGTATTAGAATGTTTTGAGTCTGTATAACTGGAAATATTTTACTTTTAGTTTTCAAAGGTATATTTGCTAAGTATAAAATTCAAAGAGGGCAGATCTTTTTTTTTCTTTCAGTCCTTTAAATTAATTAGTCTAGATTCTTACACACTTGGTCTTCTTTTTTTTTTCTTTCTAATGTGGAATAAGATGCTATTTAATTTTGTTCTTCCACAGCTAATATTTTTTATATATGCTTTAATGATGTTTTTCTTTACAATAACTTTTAGACAACTTCATTTTTGTGTATTTTGGTATGATTTTATTCTAATTTTTTGTGCAAAAGGTTCATTTTTCTTGGAAATGTGGTATTATAAGTTCAACTAAATTCAGAAATTTTAAATCTTTAAATATTTGTTGCCTACCCCTTTCTACTTTGAGAATTCTAATTATATGAATATAAGCTTCTTGATTTTGGCAAAGAGTGAACTATTATATGACCAATCTGTAAATTCTTTCTTCTACATTTTATTACGGACAATTTTTGTTATATTCACTTAAATTTATGAATAATTTATTTACAATAGGCAATCTATTATTAATCTCATGCTATGTATTCATTTCAGAAATGTTGCTCTAAAATTCACTGTCTACATCTTATAACTTTCACATTTCAATATTTGTCTACAATTTTTAATGTACTATGTAATCATTGATTTTCAGTAAAGGTAATGAAAAAAAGGAATATTCATGATGTGTTCATTTGATGTTTCCTAAAGCTTGTTTTTCAAATGAGAGTGCTCAAATAAGAACAAACATATTCAGATCCTCTAAGATGTTAAGAACAGACCCAGAAGTAACTCTGCTATCTGGGGACTATAACATGGATTAGGAGTTTCTGAATCTCAAATGGTGCCCTGGTAGAGCTATTCAGCTAATTAATTAACTATATCTGAATGTGTAAGTGAAACTCACAGACTGGCAACCAGAAAAATTCTCATTGCTGCCTGACACGTAGGACATTATTACAAGTAGGACTAAGAGAAAACTTCTGAAGTTATACCTGCCTGTCAGACAATCAATAATGTATGACAACCCCATTCTCCAAATATGAAATTAGTTGTACAGCTGCACAAGGGACAAAAAATAATCTTCCTTATAATATCAGCACCATGTTAATGTATTGGGACACTATCATAACCAGATAAAATACAGAGTGACTGTAGATTTTCATCGATTTCCATTGGTCCAGAGACAGCTCTCCACAATGAAGAACTTTTACTGAATATAATTTGATTTTGGCTTTTGATTTGGTAAATGATTTTTGTCTATAACTATCATTAAGTAAAATCAAGTAATTTAAGTTTTGTGTAATAAGAACCATAGTTATTTTTTTGTGAAGAAGATACCTCTTCTGCTCTCAGTTTCAGTAACTTTTCTAAGCATTGAAGTCATTCTATATAGGATACTAATTGATATCTATGAGCAAGAAATGGTAGGTTCCTGGAAAACTATCAAATATGATATTAGAAAAGCATAAAACTTGAACTGACAAAATTCCATCATTAATGTTTTAAGAGCTACTGTTCTTACCTACATATGTAAACCTCTGTTTAAGGTAAAAATATATTATCCTATCTTATATTTTCTGTCACTAAAATAGTTCCACCATGTGTGTTATGCCTCTTCCTGTTTTGAAGCCAACATGTATCACATTCTTAACTATCACACTGACCCATTCCTGAAATTTCTATAAAGGCTGCTCATTTCAAGTGGACACAGAATGACAGAGGGCTCTATAGTTCATGCATGCTGTTCTCCAAGCTGCCCTGACCATCCTGACATAACTCAACAGATTCAAACCTGCTATAGCTTTTTTTGTGTGTTCAGACACATTGTACATTTCTCAGATTGATTCATGTGAAAAGGAGTGACCAAAACCCAAATGAATTCATGCTAGAATTTTCCCTCTTCAACAATGGAGCACCCTGTCAATGAGAAACAAAACCTCAAGAGCAAAGCATTAAAACATACATGAGGTCCTTCTAAGCACAAGGTCCCCTACCACTATACAACTCATACATTTTTACACCTAGGAATACACCCCAGTGGCATGCTGGGTGGACTATACTGGACACAAACATGTGTGCACTCCCAGATGTGGGTTGTGCTTTGTGTAAACCCAGATCAACAAAAATAAAAGACAGAAAGGAGCTGAGACAATCAATTGCCAGTCCTTTGTCTCTTCCATGGACTGGCAGTAGATATGGACACCCCCACCCTACACTCTCCTGGAAAATTAATAGGGAACGAAGTCACACATTGCTGATCACCTTGCTGTCGCTCAGATCATTGTGAAGTGTTCACCAGCAAAATCATACATCCCATCACATCACACTGTTTCACATCATTTCTTGGATCAATTTCTGTTTCTTTAGCAGATTTTTTCGCTGAACCTCACTCCTAAACAAATATTATCCCTTTACTCCCTGACATTGTATCTGGTTTCATAAGCCCCAGGCTAAGATATTCATTGGATTTTATAATTTTTATTTCTTCCTTCCTTATTTTAGTTTACAACATACTAATAAAAAGTGTATTTAGAAAGCTCACTCAAAATTACCAAAGTAACATTTTTGAAAGGAATTATTAGGCTGGGTGTCAGCTGCATAGTAGAGCGTGTAAGTCACATATACAAAGTGCTAAGTTGCTCTGCCCTGAAACAAAAAATAAAATAAAAGAAGAATAAAGAACACTGGGTACTAATTGCATTTTAAGTTCATTTTTTGTATTAAAATGCAACTAGAAAATAAAATAACATCACTCAAAACAAAAACTATATACAAATTTATTAAAAATGGTACATATTTTTAAAACTACTCCATTGTCATAAGTACCGTCTAATTTTGATGTTTTCACCTCACATTATAATGCAGTTGTTTCAAGGTTATATTCTAGTGATATTTTGCCTAGAATTACGGAATTCTAGTGATATTCTCACCAGAATTATGGAATAACCCATCATTTGCTCTGAGGAATAAATCTATATGCATTATCCTAGAACTCAGCATAAAACCAGACCCAAGAAATCCATAAAATCTGAAGACTTTCAGAAGAGTTTTATTTTAATTGCTTCACTAGTCCTCATACATTTCATTCATCTGTGTATTTATTTATTCAATAAGATGCCATTTTTTTAAACAAGTTTATCTGTAGTACAAGATGCAGACATGATATGGATAACCACTAAGAAGATAACAATGTACAATGTATTAATTATTGAAACTGTGCTATTAATCAGTTTTGAAACTGTCTCATTTCTTTTTGTTTCTCAATAAAATTAATAAAAACAGAAAATAGAAAAATAAAACGAGTCTATTACCAGTATTTAGGAGCTAGGAATAAAGACTAAACAAGAAGCTTGTTATCTCAGCTTCAGTAGTGCTCATAATATAACAGGGAAGATACATGATAAAAATACAAATAAATAAATTAGTTGTGATGATACATTTTATAACAATGCTAACATTTCATATTTCTAAGTGCTAATTTAGTCACGTATGATTCAGCTATTACACAAGGCTATACCTTTCCTTTCTCCTTCCGTTATTGTGTCAATA
Organism: Octodon degus; assembly: GCF_000260255.1. Taxonomy (NCBI): domain Eukaryota; kingdom Metazoa; phylum Chordata; class Mammalia; order Rodentia; family Octodontidae; genus Octodon; species Octodon degus. Next base: position 1,644,891 of record NW_004524588.1, read on the forward strand.
CACTTCCTTTCATTTCCATACTTTACACTAAACTATATCTTTATTTTTTTTTTGGTTAGTACATTGTGTATTGTTACTGTCAAAGTAGTTTCTCATATTACAAGATATAAGCAAGAAATAATAAATAAACAACATAGGTACAAACCTTTTTTTTTTAAAGTCAACAGAAAATGGAAATATACTTTTTAAAGATTCTAATACTAAAAGATATACAATGTCTTTTAAATAAATTGTAAGTCAAA
>NW_004524588.1:1645813-1652654 GCF_000260255.1 Octodon degus
CAGAGACAGAGACAGAGACAGAGACAGAGAGACAGAGAAAGAGAGAGCACAAAAAAGCTTCAAGATGAGTTTTGTAACTTCAAGTAGAAACAGCATCAAGATCAAGCTATTAACATGGATCTGTCTTCTTCATCCCTGTTATAGATATAATCATCATCTAAGCTTTTCATGTACTTATATTAAATCTAATAATATTCTGTACCATGTCTGGCCATGTTAAATTTATTCTAAATATGTTTGTGTGTATATCTATAATAAAATTTCCACCTTTTTAATGTACTTGGTTGTTGCAAGGTGTCACTACACAGATCAGACTCATGGTAATCCTGCTTTCAACCTCCCCAGCACTGGGATTACAGGCAGGTGCCACTATGCCTGGACTCTGGCTGGATCAGCTCACCCAGGGGGCTGGGCTGGCACAGTATGTGGTGCTGGGGATTGAACTGTGGTCCCTGCCCTTACTAAGCTTGCCTAAGCAAGCACTTTATTCCCCTGAGAGCTCTCTCATTGGCCTCCACTTAATTTTTTTTTTTTTTTTTTTTTTTTTTTGTATTTAGTACAGGGTCTACAGGGTCTCACTACATAGACTGGACTCATAGTGATTCTCCTATTTTCAGCCTCCCAAGTGCTGTGATTACAGGCACTTACCACCACGCACAGTCTCAATCACCATCTCAGCACAACCCAGGAGCAGCTCAGCATGGCATGCTGGGGATTGAACCCAGGATGTTGTTCTGTGCCTAAGCAGGCGCTTTAGTCCACTGAGCTATCAGGCTCGCCCACCCTTATTTTTAATTAAACGTAAAGTAAGAACTTCTTTCTTTCTTTTTCTTTCTTTCTTTCTTTCTTTCTTTCTTTCTTTCTTTTGTATTTTCAGGGAAGGGTCTACAGTCTCTACAGGGTCTCACTATGCAATCCGACTCATAGTGATTCTCCTGTTTTCAGCCTCCCAAGTGCTAGGATTACAGGTATGTACCACCATGCCCAGTCTCAATTGCCATCTCAGCACTCCCTAGGGGCAGGACCAGAGAAGCAGGCCTGGGGATCGAGCCTCCACCCCCTGTGCCTGCTTGCAGTTGCTTTAATCCACTGAGCTATTTGGGTGGCCCTATAAAAAAAGAATTTCTAAAGAAATAAATTCTGTCAAGCACACAACTTTTTGTACAATTAGGTAGTTTGCACAAAAAAAATGATTATAGTATATTTTGACAATTTTTCTTATGCTTTATACACATACACACTAACATAAAAACAGATGCATACTTTTTAATATGTTTAGCTAAAAGATTTTCTAGGAATGTCTTTAGAAATCACTCAAATGTACTATGGAAAAAGTAATCAGTGTGAAGTGCACAGACTCTGTCACTTCAGTTTCTGCCAGAAGTCATTCATGTCCCTGTGGTTGCTATGGTGCAGAATGCTTCCATTTTTTCAGCCAGCACCTCACCTGCCAAAGAACTGACAGAAATGCCTGCTTCAGCTTCCTATTTCCCCAAATCAGTACGTATGAATGGCATGAAGGATAAAAGGTCCCAACAACTTCAGAGAACAAGAGCAGTTCGTGTTGCCACCAAATAGAAAGCCAATTAGATATAATCACACACAAAGAGTATGTGGCAAATAACAAGAGAAAGGAGATCATTGTTTGCAAAGCCTTCACATGCGCCTTGGAGCTGGGGTCGCACAATCCCTTGCCATAGGCCTGCATCTTCATAAGATGTTTGCAAAGGGAGTAGATTAACAACAGAAAACAGATCAGGGATACAAAAAAAGGCGTGGCTATCACTAGATGAAATACAGCTACATGTAAAGTGTTATTTACGGTGTCCCTCGGTTCCATCTTCCACGTGCCGTTTCCTTCACATTCCTTTGTCCTCATTGTCTCATGTCCAGTCACCATCACAAGATGAAGAAGCAGTAACACAAATGTCCCCAACAGTATACCCAAAATGACACTCTTCACTCTTCTTTTCAAATGAAGAAAAACAAAGTTGGAGAAATTGGCTACTTTGAGCAAATAAAATATGCTCAGGCCAGCAGCAAGCCAGGTACTAAAATGATTGGTTATTGACCAGGCCATGAGAAAATAAATGTTTTTGCTACTTTCTAAAACTGGATTAAGCACAGTTATAAACAAATTTATTATTATTACCCAAAGCAAGCCAATCCTGGATATAGCCAGAGCAGTGATAATCTGATCAGCTAAAGAGAGCTTTTTTTTTCTGACCCAGTCAATGTAGTTCACCAGTACTATGAAAACATTGGCAAATTTTCCAACAACAAATTCTGCCATGGCTAAGATCAAAATGCTCCACAGAAAAATGATCATATCTTAAAAAAAAAAATCAGAAAGCACAGGGCTTAATTCCTCAAATCCATTGACTATATTCTATGTGCCACTGACTTGCGGGTGGGCAGTTCTGTTTTTTCTTTTAAATCCTGTGACCACTGTCAGGAAGGAAAGCAACAGAGTGTGCTTGTGGATTAATTCCATCCTGTCTTTATATAAAACTGCTTTTTTTTTTTTACCTAAGAACTAAAATTAGCCCTTACTCATAAATCTTGCCACAGACAAGCACGGATCCTAACTAATGTCAGAGTGAAAGCTGCATTCTAATTTGCTAGAATGCAAATAAAGAGATATTCTATTTCAGTACTCAGCAGTCTTTCCTTGTTCTACCTCTCTCTAGTTTGTGTAAGTCTACTTTAGTTTCTTAAAAGTAAAATTTTAGATCACAAAACAGGAAGCACACAGTGAATATCTAAATCATTTGATGAAGCTTGGTTTGATTTAGAAACATCAACACTACTGACTTTTTTTTTTTTTGGTCCCAAGTGTCCTGAGAAGGCAGAACTATGTTTATTCAACCACATAAAATGCATATAGGAAGCTTTTCTTCAGGAGCTGGTGGCCGGTACTCAGCAGTGCACAGATAAAAATATACGACTTTCAACACAGACCTAAATACCCTCACATTGTAAAAATCAGAATTCTCCACACAAGTTTTAAACTGGCAGAATTCAAGTTCTGAGTTTTCATATATATAGCTTTCACTTGTATTAAATATGTTTATTTATGTGTGGCTAGAGAATAAGGGGCTATTAAGGCCATTTTCTCATTGCAAAACACTGCAAAATATTTACATGAGTACAACCTAATATAGGCAAAGGTTCTAAAAATCATCTTTCTCGACTGAACGTAATTGAGTATGGAAGAGAAGGGGACAGCTTGTCCCTAGCACCAAACCACACCAACAGAAGCACAGGTCTTTGCTTTCCCGTCCAGTTGCCTGAGGGGCTGAAGCTGCTCCACACCCCAAGCTGGCCCAAAGGGCACTTTACTGTTCCCTCAATTCCATGTCCAAATTGGGCTCAAGGTCCAGAGTCAAAAAATCATTTCTGGAAAGACTCAAGGCAGCCAGGGCTCCTGGAGCTAAGGTGCTCTGGGGGAGGGTCAATGACAGCCCCTAGACACCCTCAGGAAGGGCCTGAGGCCAGCAGTTTCTGAAGTCCCCTTCATCGCAGGTGCCAGCTATGCCCAGGGTGGTCCCGTTCATAGTGATGACCACTGTGCTCATAGGACCTCGAGCGCTCCCGCTGCTGATCTCTGTAGTAATGACTTTTTTTCTTATATTTTCCAGAATGATCCATCCGCTCCCGTGACCGACTTCGCGAACGAGATGAGCTGCGGCTCCGAGACTTGTGTGGCTTCTGTGTGGGGTACTTGCAGTCTTTGGGCTTCCGAGAGCCCCTCACCTCAGAGCCTTTGTAGGGAGCTCCTCGGTGCACCAGTCTTGGTGGCGAGTCACTCCGGCTCCGCGAGTGGCTCTGTGACTTGGACCCACCAGATGTTGAGCCGCTGTCACTTTTCCTGTGAGGAAGGACAGCACACCTCCTTTTGGGCGACGTGGACCTTGATGGGGACGTCGAGCAGCTCTGCTTCCGGCTCTGACTCTTACCCTCACGCACCTTTGGCAAACCGTTCACAGGGCTGTCGGCCTTGGCTTTCTTTGAGCCCTCTGCCCTCCTCTTGGCACTTTTCACAGACATTGGGGAAGGCTTGTTTCCTTTGCCTCCTTTGGGAGACTCTGGCCTGTGGGCAGGGGAGAAGCCTGCGCTGCTATCTGGTACCGGCGCCCCAGGCAGCAGGCCCCGGGCCTGGGCCTTGGCCTCCTCCAGGGCATGCTTTCTCTTCTCCACCTCGCTCTCCAGGTACATGAGGTCCACCTTTTTCCGTGTATAAAGCTGAAGGATTTTTAAGCAGATTTCTTGAATTTCTTCTTAAGTTGCTCCAAACAAAAGAAACCAATGGGGACGATTAGGCAAAGGGATCTCCAGGGTGCGGGCGGCGAGGTAGATGCAGGCGCAGGCAATGCTCTCGGGCTGGAACCGCACAAAAACATCTGTGCGGAGGCTGTCATTCATGTAGTTCCATGCAGTCTGGACCAGGTGTTGGTCACGCTCACACTCTAACACCTGAAGGTACATAACGATTATCTTGTGAGGGTGATTTACGTGACACAGAAGCCTAGCTCCTTCAGAACACGTCTTTCCGCCTTAATGATCTGTTTTTTTAAATTAACGTAGTCCTGGTCCAGCAGCAGAGGAACAGCCTTTTTTTTTTTTCTCTCTCAGATGTCGAAGGCAATGAAATACATTGATGACATCCCGGATTCTTCTTGGAGCTTCTTCAATTTTGGAGGCCAAGTGCACACAAGCCATGGACACATGCTCCATGGAATGCTTCACGAAGGACTTGGTGTAAAAGAACTGCTGGAACAGCACCTGCCCTGTAGCCATGGCCACCTGCGCAGAAGGATGCCGGCCGCCTGGATGAGTTTGCAGCCCACCACGCGAAGACCAGTCTCAGTGTCAGTGTCCAGGCCACTCGACATGGACGGTGTGAAGCGTAGTTTGTCGTCGGGCAGCAGGCAGTTCTCCAGGGTGATGAGCACTCTTGAGTACAGCTTGTCCCAGATCAGCAAACCCTGCGACCCGGGCGCAGCTCCCCCGAGCCGGGGGTGCCGGCCGCCGCGGTGGGAGCTTCTGGGCCGGGAACTCCCGCCTACTGATTCATTTTAAACGTCAGATTTAGGCATAAAATTCACAAATTTTTCAATCAAAAACAGCTAAGTCTCTCTTCTGAAAGTAAAAAGAACAACTGTCTTACCTTTCTCTTGTTGCTGAGAAAAAATATGCAATGCACAAAAACTAAGGAAGGAAAGGTTTATTTAGCTCCCAGTTTGTGGAGAATTAAGTCCAAAATCAGCTGGCTCTAAGGCAGGGTGGCATGGCAGAAGGGCAACAGTTCATGACCACAGAAGACAGCGAAAGCAGCAAGGGCAAAAATGGGGAGAAAAAAGCCTCTTGTCCTCCCTTATATTATATGCAAGCTACCCACCCTTGGGACAGTATGGCACTCATACTATCTCTGTGCCCTCCTCTCGCACAAGCTGAGGATGTTTAAAAAGTGAGGGCCCTAGTCCCCTGCTGAGTCACTTAAATTTCTAAACTTCTCAAGCTGACACAATGAACAATATCCCAGAGCACTAAGGGCGCATCCTCCACATTCTAGGATGTAGAACTACTGAGTTACTTAGCTGAGCTTCCAGACTTCTCAAGTTCACACAATGTATCAACCATAACAACAATCTCTTTAAAGCTGATACATGTAACTGATAGTGTCTATACATTAGTTTATTCTTTAGAACCTGAAAAGCATACCTATTATAGTATAGTGTTTTGCAAAAGTGAACAATACAATACCTGACACATATGCTATAAAATTATTTTATAATAGTCACTCAAAGAATCATATACAAAGAGTGCAGGAAATCTGTCCAAACACTAAAAACCAAAGAATCCAGCTGAAGGCCTGGATTCCATGGTAACAGCCTGCATGAATCCAGCTAAAGACCTAGGACCTATAACAATGCCTCCCACAAGTCCAACTGGAGCCTAGAGCCCAGGACAACATCTGACACAGGTTTGTTTCACGGATATGTGCTGGGAAAGCCCAAAGATAAGTGATGGAAGCTAGAAAGTCTGTGGCAGTGGGATGAAGGATCTGTGTTAGTGGGCTGAGGGATCTGAACTGCAGCCAGGAAGTGACACTAAAAATAAGAAGCAGAGCATCTCTGAAAAGTACCACAGCCACTCTCAGCAACAGTGAGGTCCCAAGTTCTGCCAATGAGGAGGAAAGCTGAGTTCCCATCAGGAAAACCAATGCAACAAGCTTCGCCAGGACACTGAGTTATACACTATCTTGACGTCCAGAACCAGGAAACAATATTGAAAGTGAGAGCCAGAACTCTTCCAACACAAACCATACCATTCTCAACAACAGTAAGGTCCTGAATTCCCTCCATGATAAGAACAATTCAGTTCATCAGGAAAGCCAACAAGACAAGCTCCTCCGGGAAAACCAACAGCACCTACAAGCTTCTAAACTTGTTTCTCTCCACTTCTGCCTCTTATGCTACTGACAACAATCTTCAGGTGGGCCTTCCACATGCAGCACCACACTGGTTCAGTTCAGCTGGGCATTACAAATTGACCATCAGTTGTCAGTCCACCACAATACCTGTTCATGCACACACGTATAAGCACAAACATGCATGCACATATCTCCTACAGACGGAAAAAATTATTGTCCTCTAATCTTCAAGGTGAAAATTGTGCTTCCAGGGATTGTATAAGTTTATTTTTTTTCCAAAATTTTATTGATAAACAGTAATGAGATAGTTTCAAATAAAATCGGAAGTACAGTTTCAACAAATAACACACTGCATATATTCTTCTTAGTGGTTAATTGCTGTACAAGATGCGGACTTGTGATCCT
>NW_004524588.1:1652754-1654400 GCF_000260255.1 Octodon degus
TATTTTCTCCTAGTATTAGAAACTTTAAAAAGTGTATTTCCATTTTCCATTGACTTTATATTCCTTTTTCCCTATCTTTTATACACACATGCACACACACATATATATGAAAAAATATGTGCATAACCCAACATAAGATTGATACTGTTTCATAGAATTCTTTAATGACCTTTTAAATGGGTTCATCTAATATATTTAGCATAGTCCTGCATAACTATCATTTTGAGAGCTCTTTATTCTTCATCCAGGAGCATACAGCAACTTCTCTTGCCTTCTGAATTATGCTCTTTGTTATTTCCTATACTACGTCTGAAGGTATTAGAATATTTAGAGTTTGTACAACTGGAAAATATTTTAGTTTTCAAAGATATGTTTGCTAAGTATAAATTTCAAAAAGGACAGATCTAATTTTTTTTCGTTCTTTCAGTTCTTTAATTAGTCTAGTTTCTTATACACTTGGTCTTTTTTTTTCTTTCTAATGCGGAATAAGATGCTATTTAACTTTGTTCTTCCATAGTTAATTTTTTTAGGTATATACTTTAATGTTTTTTTCTTTACAATAAGTTTTGGACAATTTCATTTTTTTGTATCTGGGTATGATTTTATTCTAATTTCTTTGCAAAAGGTTCATTTTTTTGGAAATGTGGTATTATACGTTCAACTAAATTCAGAAATTTTAAATCTTTAAATATTGCCTACTTTACTTTGAGAATTCTAATTATATAAATATAAGTTTCTTGATTTTGACACAGAGTGAACTACTATATGACTGACCTGTAAATTCTTCTTCATTTTTAATTTGGACAGTTTATATTTTTATATTCATTTAAGTTTGTAAATAATTTATTTACAATGTGCAATCTATTATTAATCTTATGCGATGTATTCATTGCAGAAATATTACTCTGAGAAATCACTCTATCCATATCTTATATCTTTCACATTTCAGTATTTGTCTACAATTTTTAATATCATATGTAATTAGTGATTTTCAATAAAGTTAATGAAAAAAAAAGAAATAAAATAGGGCCAGCAAGATAGCTCAATGGACAAAGCACCTGCTTTAGCAGGGGCAAGGACCAGGGTTCGATCCAAAAATAAAAAAATAAAAATAAACTAATAACAAATGCTGGAGAGACTATGGAGAAGATGGAATCCTTCTCCACTGTTTGTGGAAATGTGGACTGGTACAGCCACTGTGGAAATCAGTGTGGTGACCCCTCAAAAACCTAAGACTGAAAGTTTTGTTCAACCTAGCTCTTCCTCTTCTGGATATTTTTCTAAAAGAACTGAAAACATCATACCATAGTGATGTGCACGCACCCATGTTTATAGCAGCACAATTTGGCATAGTCAAATCTTGGAAACAATCAAAATGACCATCACCTGAGGGATAGATGCAAAATATGTAGTATTTTTTACAATGGAGTATTATTCAGCTGTAAAGAATGACAAACATGAGACCTTTATAGGTAAGTGAATGCAAATAGAAACTATATTCATAAGTGAAATAAATCAGAACCACATGTGCAAATATCATGTTGCCTCACTAGTGCAAGAACCTGAAAGAATAAATGAAACCTCAAAGATATAATAGATATAGTAAAAAAGAAAGAAACTGAACATAAGGACTGAACAATGAAGAT